>NW_009211216.1:14559-21601 GCF_000690835.1 Fulmarus glacialis
AGCCTGGCCTGCGCTGTCACCTGCTGCAACTTCACAAGGGCTTGCTTGGCGGCGGGGGATAGGAAGGCGTCAAGTGAATATAGATCACTTTTCGGAGACTCGGGTACAGAAGCAGAGCTAAATACAAACGTCTGCATGTGATGCTGGCTAACAAGATTCACAGTGTTTGCGCTTTGCGTTTGGGAATACTGAGGACTTCACACCCCCCTGCTCTGCTTGCGATCCCCTGGAGCTCCGTGATGCAGGCCACCTGCAGTCCCTTAAAATCCCTTTGCTGTAGCGTGAGAGCAAAAGGAGCCGAGTCAAAACTCTGTTATTGTACTTCCCCTCTGCTCTGTAACTGAGATATCACTTTTTTTTTTATTTCTTCTTTTTTTCTTTTTTTAGGTTATATGTGAAAAGCTAGGGATGTAGCTCTCCCCAGTGATTAGACTAGCACCGGCCTGTTAATTTACAACCAGTGAAGTTTCACCACTTAGTGAAAGCTTATCTTAGTTGTGGTTACAGCTGGCATCAGGATCTGCAAAATTGAATTACAAGGCAGAGATTCTAATGTTAGTTCCCTTTTTTCCCCTGCCAAATTGTATTTTCTCTGCAACAGATGAATTTGTTTGCTACAAGTCCTTCAAATTCATCTTTCAATAAGAAAAGCGTCACAGATGTTGCACAGAATAAGTTATACTTCCAGCTCGTTTTTCTGAAGCTGCTTAAGATTCTCTGCAAACTTTTACACAGTGTGTATGTGAACTTGAATGTGCAGACGAAACAGCTATTGAACAATTCAATACACGTTCACCAGTTTAAAAGCAGACAATTTTTTTTATTTCAACATAATGTTCATAATCCAGGCTAGAAGGAGGAGCTGTGTCTTGTAGTTCTGTTTCCTACTGTCTTTTGTCAGGAGCAGTAGGGTTATAATAGTCTAGCCGTGTCATTGGATCTCTGATCTAAAACTGCTTGAATAAAGTTTATTTTATACAATTCTTAAATGCTAGTGTACGTAAATGGGAAGCTCAGCTTTGCAGATTTCGTTTGATGCTTTTTATCAGTTGCTGAGGATGTTCTGTAAGCCATTGCATGAGCCTCACAATTCAGACTAGATAGATCTGGAAAACAGCAATATAATTTTTGCGAAGTGTTGTTTTCCTTTACCTTATCAAAAATGCAATTCTGGCTGAAATTTCCTAGCTTTCAACAGTTAACTCTCCAAAAGTAATTTTTGAAACTTGAAGCTTCTCCATGACACAAAATGTTTTCTTTGTGTTATTCAAATAAAACCACAGAAGTTATATCAAGAGTTGTCCAAAACTGCATTCAAGCAGTATTACAAGAATGTGTTAATTCTGTTACTTTTGACTACAGTTTGTTCTTCAGGTTCCTGTAAAAAGTATTTGAAACAATGTATTTTAACCTGTAATTTTTATTCCAATTTTTCATCACAATACTTGCATCTTCTTGTCAAATTACAGAGTAAAATGATCTCTTCGTCTCCGCTATAGTCAGATGCAAAAGAAAGCCTCTTTGTATACTTAAAGGCTTAATCCATCACTTGCCCATCATACTTTTTGTCTAGATCTATCTTTAGGTTAGTGTCAATTAAATAATTTTATCAGTCATTCCTACAATTGATGTTCTCTTTAAAAAACCTTGTCAAGAATGCTATTAGTCTTTTTTTATTCCTTAGGAATTTAAAATCTCACTGCTCAGATAGAAGAATTAGAATTAGTCTGAAGCCTGCCTTTTCTAACTTAGCTTGAAAAATGGCCTTCTCTGTTACTACATGGTTTGTTTTCTTATTGAGATGACCCTTCAATATACTAATTCCTCCATTGATTCATTTGTTGCTTGGTTAATTGTAAAGGCTTAATGCAATTTGCAGTAGCTGTTAGACTATGCCTAGTCCTCACCAGAGGTTCACCATCAGACAAACTCACAATGAAGCTCATCTAAAATTTACTCAAGTCAACAGAAAAATAAGCATTGATAACAAAACTGTCTCTAACGTCTCTAAATTGATACATGAGAGACAGGATTACCATTGACTGTCTCACACAACAACATGTACTCTGTTCTATAATTGTAACTGCATTTCATAATAATTAAAATGAAAACACAGGAGAGAATACTGTTTTCAGCCAGAGTAAAGAGCTTTGAATTTTTAAGGAAATGATAATATGGATTAAACACATGAGAGTATTGAAACATTGGGCTTGGGAAAAAAAAATAATTGCATTTCTGTCACTGGAGATTTAATTTTGAGAACAAGTGGTAAATCCTAAGGATTCTACTATGTGTTTAATGTAAAAATTTCCCTTATATACAATTGATAAGGTAGGATGACCTATTTTATTTTTATTTAACAAAGAACATAAACCATCAAGAATGGCTACTTTGTATAATATTCAGGAAAAACACTGAATAAAACTGGATTTTGCAGTATATTTTGGAAGGGTCTGGAGTTGCGGTGGCTCCCTTCACTGTCAAGCTTACTGAGAGTTAATGAATGAAGCAGAAAAAAGTGTGTCTGCTATTTCTGTGTTGAAGTTATATAGCCAGGTTTGTTTTCAGCAACTCACCAATGAATATTAAAATCAAATATTAAAAACCACTGCATTCACAGAGTGATGTCAATCTGCATGAAAAATGAGTGAGTTTTTTCCCTACTTCCCAGGTAATGTCAAGCATGAACATATCGTTTAAGACCATCCTCAAGTATGTAGACAAAAATCTCTAACATTATATGAGCAATGGCAATGAATTCTAGGCTTGGGAGATAAGTTACCAGAAAAATTTGTCTCCCATACACCGGAGTAATTCCAGTAAGACACTGACATTACAGAAAGTAAATGCTTTATCGGGGGAGTGTCATCATCCAGCTAACTAGAAGTGATTCTTTGCAGAAGTTTGAAGATATCTATCTTCAAATCTAATTCAATATTTACCAGGAGACCACTAACATGCAGTGAAACCAGTAACTTGTGTTCCTGTTTTTTCTGCATTGGAAACAATTTTAGATTTTTGAGATCAGTGTTTTATCCCTGAATGCAGAGATTTACCATAACTGAGCATGGAGATCACAAATGCAAGGCTTTCTGTGACTAAATATAATTCTGAGTGGGAAAGGCACAAGTTTCTTTCCAACAGAGTATGGACACTGACAGATCTGAGTATCCAGAAGCAGTGAGGCATTCCAGTTGCCAACAGGCTGTGAATTGCTTCACTGATCTAAACATTTAATGCTATTTTGGTGGTAAATGAGGACACTGTCACAGAGCTGAAAAGTTATTTAGAGTTCTTCTTTCTGTTCAACAGCATTACCCCACCCTTCAATATTTGCATCTCATTGTTAATCTAAGCAGAGATAAGTTAAAGATGACACTGTTTGCATTTATCGGAAAATGACGTAGAACTTCAATATGAAACTAGCATTTTGAAAGTAGTTTGCTCTTTAAGTCTTCAAGAAACCTCTTGATTATTTTTCCCTCATATGTATAGAACTTGTTTCTTCTTTAACAGATGTAGAACAGAGAACATGGGGTTTTTTCAAAAAAAAAAAAGTAGTAATGAGAGAAGAGTCATTTTCTTCATCCTTCCAAAGCCTTTGCTATTGTTTTCTTCCCATTTTCCAATTTTGTAATTTCTGTAAAATGTAGGCAATTTTCACTGAGTGAATCTTTTGCCCATTTTACCACCTGCAGCTCAATGTCAAATAGAACTAAATATTATAGATACCTTCTGAATGAAGGGCTATTTTCTGTTCTGAATTACACGGATATCAACTAATAATTTCCTGTTGTATATCAATCAGTGTGCTACCAGAGCTATTATTCACACAACATATATAATTGCAACAAAACTGTAACTACCACATGTTGGATCATCTTATATCTTTTAAAAATGATTTTTGGTTCAAGAAGCACATTGATTTTAGACTAATTGTGTATCAGAAAAGAAACAACAGAACAAAAACTTCAGAGAAAAATTCTGAAAGTTAATTACTATAAACATCAATAATATTGTGAGAAATGATAAAAAGACACTTAGTCTTGATTCCTGCTTCATGAAACTTACAGGAGAATAATGTATCTGTCCCATTTGGTTAAACTTAGCCAATAGGTTCAAATCTATCAAGGACAGGTTTTTAGCCAGCACAATCACAAAAGCTTCATATCCTGAAGAAGTCAGACTAAACCAGAGGCTCTCTTGATGAGGGTTTATCTGAGAAAAACACTGAGAATTTGAAAAATTCTAAGAAATACCATTTGCAAGGGTTTCCAGTTCTGATAGTAGTGGATCAATACAGATTGCACACCATAGTGCCGTTTCTAGTCTTACGCCTCCCCAGACCACTGCTGTTTGGGCGAAGTGCCTATATGCAGAAGCCTCATTGAAATTCCAGGAGATCCACTGCTCCAGCAATTTTCTTCGTAGGCCAAGGAGGAGGATGGCTTCAGAGCCACTGCCTCTCTCAGAAGCAAATACAATCTCTCAGCTCTGTAAGAGGCAACAGAGCTTGGCTCTCAGCTCCTGCTAAGGTTAGAGCTCAACTTTTTGGGAGGCAGCAACTCTGGCTGAGTCCTGCAACAGCTGGGAACCTCTGAGAGGGCAGGTTCAGGACTTCTAGATGCAGAGGCCCCTTTCCCAAGTTCTGAATTCCAATGCTTGCCTGAAGGAAGTTGGTTCTTGGCTTAAGTTTCCATTTAATTCCTAACTCACCAATGAATTCCTCCTCCTTTGAACAGCAAATTCAGTGGAAGCTCACACCTACCAAACACAAGGGAGCTGTTTCTGCTCCTGCAAGATCTCAGGAGGAATTACTGTCTACCCACTGATGAGAAATGATGTGAGGGGTAGCTGACGACAGCTACCTGTCTCCTTCTCTACCTGTCTCCTGAACTTCTAAGTTCACCAAAAGTTGAGAAGTTTTTCTTATTTAGAGGCAACAGAGAGCTGAAGTATTTTGTTTCAACCTCCTGTTCAGTGTGAAATCATACACCTATTATATTGTTTCTCATTTTAATTACTGAGGGTACATATGTGAATAGCTCTGTACAGCTGTATCATGCCATATGATATCTTTTTTTTTTTACATCACATGAAATAATCTGTATATTTTGTGCATTTTAATGTCAAACAAACTGAAGATTCACTGCTTTTAAAAAATCTTGCCTATGTTAAAAATAATATTATTTCCTTATTTGAAAACATCATCATCATAACTCAATTAGAATTTCTGTAGTGGCTTTGAAAGCTCTTAAAATATGCTTATGAGGCATCACGCAAAAGGTTTCTATCCTTAAAATATAGCTTTGCATTTAAATCAGAATGAAACCAACATTCTGCAAATATTGTAATTTTTGCATGGGACTTTATTTCGGCATCACTGGATGAGTGAAGGCTGCAAAATATAAATAATTACCACACATTTTCTTAAACTGTATTTTAGAATGGAGATTAAAATGGGTTAAACTAAACATTAGATTAGAGTGCGGCGGTTCCTGTGGAAAGGCAGGCAGGAAGGGCTGCATACTTTGCCGGTTATTGGGCTGCATCTGTTCTGCTCACCTGCAGGCTTAGGCTGCAGCCCTGATGGTCACCCCAGCTAGCTGGTGGCTATGCAAGCCCACCCAGCAGCTTGAGGTCTCCAGGGAATTAGAATGGCTTATTAGGCAGTGCTCTGGAGTTGTCAGAAGCATGGTGTCGAGACTAGGCAAGGACTGTGCTCAGCAGCAGACGGGAATCAACTACCTAGCCAGGCTAGCCTGGGATGAGTGGAGGCAGCCGCCCAGACAGAGCTTCCTCTCAGGGAAGATGCTGTCCAGGTGGAGGGCTGCAAAGACTGGACCTCCCCCCGCGGAGGGGAGGAGGGTGGAAGCACAAGCTGTGCTCTGGTGGAGTCACTCGGGCAGCAGGCGCAGGAGCTGCAGATGGAAATTAACAGGCTACGCTGTATTAGGGAGGGTAAACAAGAAATAGATCGAGTATTATTCGAGACTTTGCAAGAAGAAATACTAGTGCCCTGTGGCACTGACCTCTAAGGACTACCAGACAAAGAGTTTCAACAGCAAACAGACAGTACCTTGGAGAATGAGGCACCATGGTCTTTGGTGACCTGTGCGAACAGGCTATCACTTCACTCTCCTTTCTTGTATGTACCAACCAGCAGCAGATACGAAGCCTTGGCAGTGGACAAAGGCAATGAGCAAGATTCACAGGGAGAAATGGCACCAGCAGCACGCACTAAAAGCTGCAAAAGGAAGCAGCGAGTGCTAGTAGTGGGTGACTGCTGAGAGGCACCCCCTGCCAGCCTGCTATACAGTGAAGGGAAGTTTGCTCCTTGCTAGGAGCCAAGATACGGAATGTCACAGGGAGACTGCCACAACTGGTTAAAAGCACAGACTACTCTCCCCTGCTTCTTTTCCATGTGGGCACCAAAGACATGGTAAAGCAAAACCTGGGCAAGATTAATAAGAATTTCAGAGCCCTGGGGGCACAAGTGAAGGGGACAGGTACCCAAGTGATCTTCTCCTCTGCCAGCCAGAGGCAGGGGTGCAGGCAGAGCTCTACACATCATGCAGATCAATACGTGGCTTCAACACCAGGGCTTTGGTTTCTATGATCACAAAACATTCTTTGATGAATACAGCCTATTAGGGAGAGATGGGATCCACCTATCTAGGAAAGGTGGGTGAATCTTTCCTAGCAGATTGGCTGATTAAGTGAATCATGCTTTAAGCTAATGAACTTGAGGGATTGTGTCCAAAACTTGCGTATCTGTAAGCAAAAGGTTGGATGTGTGCACCTACCAGGTTAGTGAGGAATGCTCCCCAACCCTCTCCAAATGCAAAAGCCCTAAGACCAGCCATCTGAAGTGCGTGTATACCACCGCACATCATCTGGGTAACAAACAGGAGGAACTGGAGCTCCATGCTTAGTCAGAGAGTTATGATGTAAGAGTCATAGAAACTTAGTGGGAAAACTCACATGACGAAGACCACAGTGGATGGCTGCAAGCTTGTTGTGGTTTAACCCGGCAAGCAGC
>NW_009211217.1:0-55338 GCF_000690835.1 Fulmarus glacialis
ATCTAATGAGCTTTTGTACACCCTTTTCTTTCCCCTTTCCCCACCTGCCTCAGGTAATTAATGCTAATCTCCAAGGGAGTCATGCAAAAAGATTTGCAGCTGCAGCCATCCTACCATTTAGTAAATTGTGCAATAAAACTCTACACATCCACATCTGAATCCACACAAGATTATTTTAAAAATTCAGAGGGGTCAGTTTCTCACCCTCCCAATGAAGAGGGCAGCCAAAGAGCGCACCACAAATGCCACCCCTTCTACAGGATCCATGTCTTTTAAAAGAAAAAAAAAAATCTGAAGGCCTCATCTTCTGTGGGTATCCTGAAATACCCGTTTTGCCTTTTGTGGTTTCTCAGCTTAAAATACAAGAGATACAGGCACTGTTGGCAGTACCTAAGAAAAAAATGTTTCAAGTTTTATAATAGTTTCAGACCATTATTTGTAATTATAAAGAATGCTCCTTTACATGGGAAAACATTGGAGCATGATCAATAGCTAAGCAGCACAGCAATGTTCAAGCTAGACGTCAGAAACAACAGCTCCAGAAAAACAAACTGGTCCCTGAAGTTCCCTCTGGGCCTACCAAAATCATAAAAGATTTGCAAATAAGCTATTAAACACATTGTAAATTGTGCTGTTTCTTAAACAGACATATACTTAGGCAAAGTGGAGATTTGTATGTGCAACCAGACAGACTGGACTGCTTATTTAAACATTGCAAAGTTCTGTTAGTGGCAAAAATATATTCCACATTTTCAGATCTGCTAGATGAGCTGTGCTGTTGTATCCGAACTGCTTCATCTCCATAAACCAGACTTAAATTAAAACAATGGGAAGCTTACATAGAAAATATTAAGTCACACTTGCATCAAGTGATTTTTTTTTTCCTTAACATTACTGCTTATGTGTTGTTTACATATCTAGAATTTGGGTCATATATTTATGATCTGCCTGAACAAATAGTTGAAAGATGACCAAAATCTGATTTTTAAATTGAATTGCAGGGTTCAGAAACTCCAGCTGACACGTATTCTAAGTGTTTAAAGTTTTATCTTGATTGTTTTAGCCTCTATTGTTAAACTAAAGAGGTAATTTCAGGATAAAAGCAGCTGAGTCTAAGTAGTAACAAGGAGTGATAGTTGAAGTACAGATACCATGCAAATATATAACGGCAAAGCAATAAAACTTTAATGAAAATTTATCGTAATACACTAAACATAATTCTGAATATGAAAACATATTAAAGTAATGTTGATTTCATGGAGTACTCTTCCTCCTAATGAACAATAATTTTTCTTCGTCTACCATAAAAGTCATTCTTGTTCAGCTCTGGAATTTCTTTCTACTACTACTTCACTTCTACCCATTTGTTAAATATACTGCTTAAGAAAATCCCTTCCCTCATTTCTCTAGTCCCAGATCACATAGTCTTGATTAGTTTGAAAATTCATTTTGCTCTTGCCAAAACCAAGAAATAATTGTTCTCTGTATAGGTGTAATTTTAGTCTGTTCTTTAATTTCTTCACTGTGCTCATCCGATCACCTTAACAGCTCATAATAAACTAATAAATATAAAAATCCCCCCAAATCCCTTAGAAATAGGTAATTTTTAACTATTGGCAATTAAAATATTTGAAATTAAGGCTTGTAAGCCTGACTGTTTTACTGAGAGGATGGTGGCAGCATCTGCGTTTAAGCTGTAACAACATACCAATCTTCACAAAATAAATCAGCATAGATTTTTTTTGCTCAAGTCAAAAGCAGGTTATTAGGAAATTTAAGCGAAGCAAGACCATTTAATTCATGTTAACCAAAAGTAACATCTATTCAGTCTGTTCCAGAAAATATGTTCAGCTTTGCCTAGGATCTGGCTTTGGAAAAGAAGCTGGTTTTGGTTGACACAAGTCATGTATCTCTTTTTCAGTTGTCTAAATGAGATTAGAATTCATATGGCATGAACATTTTTCTCATTTTGAAATATCAGTAAACTTCAAGGCAGAAAACCTTTTCTAATCCCTGAATGGAAAGGCAATAAATTTAGATCAGCCTTATGCAGAAAAGTCACATTTATCTTGGCCATGGTTCCAAATACATAGGAAATCCCTGCCTAAATGGACTGTTCTCTGTATATCTCATCATATATCTTTTGAAGAAGCTGTTCTCTGAATGTTCTCATAACAGCTTTTGTGGTGGTGATTTAGTATGAAGTAGAATCATGCTTTCATTAGTTCACTTGTAGGGGCTAGCAGTCCAAATGAACTTACTTTCACTTTTCAATTAAACCAGTAAGCGCAATTAAACATACATTTGCATTCATTTATTCCATGACAGAAAATAAATTGTTTTAAAGAAAAATTCTAAACAGGTTTGGAATCTGTGGGGATTTTGTGGCAATTATCTCCTGTACTGAACAAATGTAATCTTCCTGGGAGTTTTCCTTAATCCAAAAAAAAAAAAAAAAAAAAAAAAGATGTTTCTTTCAGTTTACTGAACATTGGAATTGCAAAACATCAGACTTCTTAGTTTATGCAGGCACTGAGACTGAATATTGATGATCATTGGAGGTTGTGTATGTTCATATATGTGTGTACATGCCATACGTGTGAGAGAAAGAAATCGATAGAGAAGGGTCAAAAGAAAGTTTTCTTGCCCAGCCTCCTCCTTTCAACATGGTTCTTTAATAGGTAGATCATAAAAGCATTGGTCTCAAAGGGGAGAGTATTATCCAAGGAGGATTGCAACAGGGTAAAAATTATTAAACTTCATACTACCAAACTGGGCCAATAGGTTTATCAAAGTAACATCTGTACTCAACTAAAGCAAGTACTACCCATCTCAAGGAAGATAGACAACTGGTAAAGAACCAGGGAAGGATGAGATGAATAGTCAAAGGCATATACAGAACAGCTTCCTTGAGAGAGGCAGCTCAAGTGAATATGACTCGCTGTCCTGGAAAGTCATTGATAGAAGAGTATCTATAGCAGTCTGTAAAACCCAGACAGAACAGATGTTCACTGTCTCTTCCCATATAAGAGAACAGAGGTCATCAAAAGAAACTGGCAGAAGGCAAGTTCAAAATACATAAATGGAAGTTCTCCACATAAGAGAGTGAAGCTTTGGAACAAAAAACTAAAAATTTCCGTGGACATAACTGATGAGATAAAAGATGCATACAAGGTTATTTAGTGCCATAGCATCACTCCTAATTTGGCAAGTGCCTGACCTAAAGATTACTAGATGCTGGAACAGCATTCATGCAGAGTGTTCACCTGATGTTTGCCTGTTCTTACATTCTTCACTGCATATCTACTCTTGATATTGCCAGAGACAGGATACTGAACTAGAAGTGCCTTTGGTCTCTACCATTACAGCTTTATTATTATGTTACTACATTATATGTTTCTAGGACTCTTAGGATGAGCTGCCTGGTTCCATGATCACCCTATCATCTCCTTGAACTGCCCTATCTCCTTGAGGAAACTCAGCCTTAACTTTACTTCCCCTCTACTCCAAAATGGAGTTCTTCAAAGTACTATAGGTATCAGTACATACTTGCTTAAGCAAACAAGTGAAGCTCAAAGAGGTCTTAGCTTACCTGAAAAAACCCTTTTAAGTTAACAGATCTATAAATATAAAGCCAGTTTTCCAACTTCCAAAATTCTTGAGTCAAGAATAATTACTAGATGCTTCCAAAAGCTCACCCTCACAGATGAACAGTCCCCATCTCTCACAGCCATGACTCATTTTTGAACTTTGGTTCTTTTTTTTTTTTTTTTTTGCAAATACAGCTTGCTAAGGAAATGTTGCTTTATGAGACAGTCCATGGAGATTTTTCTGTCTCCACGACTAAGGAAATTATTTACACATTTTTCTGGTATTAAAAGGAGCATTGCTCTCTCCTCATTTGGGAAGGCAATAACCATCTAATTCCATCCTTTATTACGCTATCTAGCTGAAAGAGTAAATATCCATCCTATCACAACACTGTTCAAAATAAAGTCAGATCCAAGTGTACCTTCACAGTACAGGTCTTGCTATGTTTTATGTAGACTTACAAAGGTATACAATGTAATGATGCACACATAACTTTATTCATTCAAGATTTCTATATTTCAAAATTTTGGAAGTATCATGCTTTTTTCATTTTCCTCTTTATTTGATTATTTAAACCCCTTTCAATTTTGCTACAGTATTTTAATAAATTGAGCTATAAGCTATGCCTATATGCAGTCACATTCAAATATGAAAAACAATAGTGGATTTAAAGTTAGGCAATATAACTAATCCCACTTAATTCATTATTAAAAAAATGACAATACAAACAGTACACAAATAGGGTCTAGTCAGTGTGCACCAATTTACTAACAAAGGTCAAAGCATTTAAGCATCTTGACACAGAAATTTTTAATGGTAAATATAATGATTTTGCAGACACTTTATGGAAGTTTTTCCCATGGCAAAGGAGGACAGCAGGAGAGAAAGCATGAAAGGACCAGAGGAACTGATTATTCTATATAAAGATACAACAGAAAGGTTGTTTCATTAGGTTGTAAAATGGAAAAAGTAGAATCATAGTAATCTCAAACAAAAGCAGTTATGATTCCCCTGCCAAATTACCACATGACAAGATGTAATACCATTCCTATACTGCTGCTGGTTTTCCATTATTTATTCACAGTCTGACCTCCAAAAGAGAGAAGTCTCTGAAAGAAATATGTAGCTTAACAATCAGAAAGTGAGAAAAACTCAGTACTTCCTTTAGAAATTACCTTGCAAAGTCAGGGATGGCTGAGCTGAGGACTGAGGTCATTAGAAGAGTGAATATTCTTTGCTTAGGATGGCTAAGAACAAAGTTATAGTAAAAGCAGAGTAAAGAAATAATTGAGAATTTCTTAGTGGACTCTGCAGTATTGTATCAATACAGAAATAAATAGAACTTCAGAGTCATGAGCTCTTTAGGTATCTTTATTTGCATGCATCATGTTAAATTCATTAAAACAATGTAATGCTGCCTGCAAACCTGACCCTCCATGTAATTTCATGAACTAGGAGGAAGTTGAGAAAGGTCAGGTGCCCTTCTGTTGACTTCGCCAACTTGAAGCTGGTATAAAACTGAGAATAATATGCTTTATATACAGAGTAATATGAAGTTAGAAAACATTTTGCTGCTTTTGTGTCTAAGGCAAATCCTATTATTTCTTTCACATCTTCTTTATTTAAAAATTATTTCAGATTATACCTATGTCAAGTTTTACCTGTATCAGATTCTAAACTGCGTATGGAAAGGCCATTTCTTCTTACCAAACCTAGCACAATGGTAGAGTGTTCTGGGATGGATCCTAGGTGTTAACATAAGAGTAATTGCTAACAACTATTCCAAACTGGCTGGGAAACAAGGAAGTCCTACTTAAATTCTGGGCCAAATCCTGCAGATTTTTATTCTCAGTGGGATATTTACCAATGTCACATATTAAACACTGTCTGCAAATGCAAATTTATTTGGGGATTTTAAACTAAGGTAGCAACATTGTTTCTGACTGTAATTAACAAATTAGTTACGTGCAATTTAAAAGATAATGTGCTTCCCTGTCACACTTCATTTGTTATTCATGAGACAGCATAATCTTTCCTACTTAGCTTTTAAGTTTCTTAACTTAGCGACTCTATGCCAATCAAAGTGTTAAAACTCATATACGAGAAAATATAAGTAGAGAGATGTACAGTAACAACTCAGATCTTAAATAATTCTTAATAGACAAAAGCATGGGAAATATATACTGTTGTCTCTAAGCCTACAGTATACGACTGGAAATCAGCACATTTGAATCCTGGACTTGGTCCTGTCCCAGCCTCTGCCACTTTGTGATAATCTCTCAAAACTTCATTTTTTCCATCTCAAAGAATTGGAAGCATGCTTATGCTCTTTTTGGTAGACCTGTGAGGATAAATTTACTGACAGGTGCAAGCAGCTCGGATGCATCAACATCTGAATACACACACAGTCTTGAAACACGAGCAGCTTTGATTCTGGCTGCTGCCGTTAAACCAACAGGCTTTTTCATACCAACAAGGGAGGAACCGCCCCAAAATCTAGAGGTGCATTAAAAAGTACTTTATCTTCAGTTGCTCCAAACCTGGAGACTGCTACCCTACCGAACCTGAGAAAAGTGAGGCATAATTTGAGATGGATTAAGAATGGATTCCCAATTTTTAAAAAAAGCCTAATTAAGAGAGTGGTAATTGCTTTTTCTTCAGAGCAGAATCAAGCTGACCTCAATAAAGCTTGGGTAAGGACAGGAAGTGACAGTAACCGTGAAATGTAGAGACTGCCTAAAGTACATTGCTGGTGCCATTGTTCGTTTTGCTTCCTCATGTCTGGAAAATTGTAGAATGATTCTGGCAACGTTGAAGAACTAGGCACCAAAAAAATCCCTTTCTTACTGTTCTGGCTTTAAAAAGAATGAATCGAAAATTCTAAACTAGTATGTCAAACAAATATTTTTTATCATAATTATTATAAAAATATATAGATACAGACGGTCTTAGAGAAATAATATCAAAGCCAGGGGGACTGTAAGTAAGTATCCAGCTTTTTCAAAAGTCAAAACACTTCATCTGCATCACTAGAAAGTTAGTTTCCTAAGTTAAAATCAGGAGTCTTTTTTAGAATCTCAGCCTTATCCTCGTAGATCCTTGTTGCTAAAAAGGAAACCATTCATTTACATTAAAAGAAAATTAATCTGGTTCAGACTCTTGGCAGGAATAGGGGGAGTAGATTGCTGTTATATCTTCTAATTTGGAGATCTGAGAGCTTGAATCAAGGCTATCCATAAAACCTTGGCTCCCACTTCACTTAGTTTCAACTGCACAAAATGAAACTACTGGAATTTATGAATAGGATTGAAAAGTTATTTTCCTGCACTGTATGGGATTTTCATCATGCCTGCCTTTGATTTTTATTCCCTATAGGTCATCTTTAACAAAATACTCAGTGGTGATCAATATTAGACTTTGAAGAAGCTCCACGCAAACACGATTATGACAGCTAACACTGCATTTCTCTTGCAACTATTTTTAGTCTTGTCATATCTTGCAGACGAGCTTGTTTTGGAATGTCAATTCCTGAATTTCAGGAGAAGTTGTCACAGGAAACTGTGTAAGAACTTCAGAGTATCACACGCTGCCAAGATGTTTCAAGTGAGGCTACAGGCTTCATTTAACAAACAAACAAAAGACTTTAAATTGATCACTGCTGGATTAGGAAAAACGGTCCACAAAATGATAGAGTCTGATGACAGAATATTTGGGGAAGCATCACGGTACTTCCTTACTTTTTGTACTCTTCCCTTTTCAACTGCTTTTGACTACAGTCAGATATGGGATATTGGGCTAGATGAAGCTGGCTTAATATGGATGCTCTGTTGATTTTTACATTCTTAACAGCATCTCCTTTTGCAATGAATGCACTTTTTGGTATTTCCAAATGTTTGGCAGCCTACTGTGAGCAATAGCGCAGCGTAAATTCAGTTAACCTTTATACAAGCAAATCAAATACAGGTTCACCTTGCCTGGTGTACACACACCACAAACTTCTGGCTAGAATTGGATAACCATTTGTTACCACATCTGATGAAAGGCTTATTACTTGCTGACTATCTTCTTATGCCCTCTTTACTATGCTGTGTATGTAATTATAGTAACCTATATTAGCTATTTTTATTTACATGAAATACAGCAAAATAACACAGTCAAACATTAATGGAGAGGGCAGGTGAGCTATTGAGCTCAATGGACTTAAAAATAAAGAAAATATCAGCTATAAAAAACAATATTAAGCTCACAAGACAAGTCTTAGTGAATAATATTTCTATACATCACTTCTACTCTAGCTAATGAAAAAAATAACTGCTCTTTCAGACTAATCAATACACTGTACAACATCTGGAAAATAAACTTTTATTAGTGTTGTAGAAACATGAACCTTTAATAACCTGGCTGACAAAGCTCGGAAATGAATTTTCTGTAAATATGACCAACGTGCAGGTGGAGCATGCTTCTCAGATCTGGAGTAGCAGCAGATCATTCAGAGTTTCAGCTGTTTGAGCATGAAACTCAGACTCGTGATCACTGCCACCTATAGTTCCCTACTTTTGTCATAATTCACCTTACCTTCTCTTCTTATTCCACCAAATATTAATACTGGAAGCAAATTCAGATTCATTGATGCTATTGTTTTACACTGGAAACATACTTAAAGTAGATGGTAAGTTCTAGTAAAATTCTTAAGTGCACACAAGTTTAATTTGGCATCAGTCATATAGCTCAGTGCATAAAGCTAAGCACATACTTTACTTAATAGAACAGAGATTTCTGGTTAAATGGAAAAGGGAAACAGGTACTGAAAGGTCAACTGTTGAGCCTGAAGGACTGTTGTTAAACAGGTTATTCAGGGCTCAGCCTGGACCCAATGTTGTTAAATATTTACACTAATAATACCCCAAAGAGAAGGGTGCTAATAAGAATGGTTTTGATAAAGTATTACCAATTCAGAGGATCAGAAAATCAGGAGGAGTTTAATAACTTGATTTGGCATACAGAAAATGGAATAAAATACTGTTAATATAGAGTGCAATATCATGCATTTCAGGACTGATAAAATTTTTGTAAAAAGCCAATGCTCATCTGCAGCAAATCACTGATATTACTCTGCCACAGAATGACTGTGAATCATCACTGTAAGTCTGCTTTGGAAAAGGATATTGAATTTATCAGACAAAATATTTCTAGAAGAGGTAAGGAAGATCAATACTGTTGTTTAAGTCACAGGTGAGATATCATCCAAATATCACATCTGGACATCAGAAATATTATTTGGGTCTCCTGTGCTCAAAAATACGGCTTCAGGTTGAAATACAAGCAGAGAAAAGCAATTGCTATGAGCATAGGACTGGATTATCTACTTCACAAATTATATCAAAATAGTATGGTTTGTAGAGCCAAGCAAAACTAAGACTGATGTTGTGATAATAGATAATTTTCTATAAAAAGAAGTGAGAGAGAAGGGTAAACACGAGGAAGGAAGAACAGCTAGAAAAAGTGAATGCCAGTGTCCACATTACTACAAAAGGATAAGAAACCAGCCATTGAACTATAGAGACTGAAAATTTGAGGTATAAATTACCAGAGGTATAAAATTCTGGAACAGCTTCCTCATGTTAAGAGTAGTTTAAATAAGAGCTGTTTAAATTTCTGAATCACTTTATATAAACAATTGCCAGAGACAGCATCCGCATCCTTCCTCAAAGATAAGCTTTACAACTTATTAGGAAAACTGAGATCATTTTTTTTTTAACTTTCTTTTTTTGTATTTGGGTTGTTTTCAACAAAACCAGTACAATGGGGGCCTGCACTTGGTTTCACATAGTGCTATAAATTAACACAAATGTGCAGCAAGGTACAGCACAATACAATTCCCTCAAATTTCTACGAGTCAGAATTAGCCAGTAATTTATTCATTATGCTTTTTCCTCTAATCGTATTTCTGAAAACACAAGCTGTTAGTTTTACAAAGAGTCTTTGAAATTTGAAATTACAAAGTGGGTTTGAACATAATAGCTATATGGTATATTTCTCCTCACAGAGAAGGCAAACATTTTAGAATTGTATTTCCAGTTGATATAGTTGCATTTACTAATGTAAGCTATTACCCAACAGAGCCATAGCAAAACATTTTGGCTCTTCTATCCTGAATACTGCTTTCCTGCTCTATACAGTTTTTTCAGTCTCTCTCATGGATCAATTGCCCCCTTCTAGAAGTGGATGCTCCCATTGCCTTCCCTTACGTTTATTGTTTGGTTTTGTTGGGTTTTTTTTTCCTCTTTGACATTTCATCAAACATTCCTGCCAATAAATACCTGCCAGGTACTGCATATTTCAAGAAAACAGCCACATCAGAAGCTGCAAATGCAAATAAACCACATCCGTTTAAAAACATGAACAAATAGCCTCCAACAATAAAAGATCTATGATATTTGTCCTCATTACCACAGTAGTCTAAGTTTCAGTCACGTAAATCATTGGAAAGCATACTCTTGACTAGGCGATCAGGGTAGAATGCATGGTAAACAAAAACACCTACTGAGAACTAAGAAGCAAATGTTCTGGTAAAAGAGAGATAAAACGTAGCCGAAATGCTTATCTGGAAACTCTGCCTAGAATCTGATGGATTAAAAAAAAAAAGTTATTTGCAAGAAGTTTTGCTGTGTTATACTGCATGAAGAAATCTATTTTCTGTTTTACTCATTCTTCAACAAAAGTATAAAAAGATATAAAACTAACATCTGTGTGAGTTCATTAGTCTCTCCTAAGCAGCGATGAAATAATATTGTTTTCATTGCAGCAAGAAAGGAGGAAAACTGGTAGTTAAACCTGGACTAATGCTGTAATGTGATTTAAGTCTTCCTTTTACAGCACTGAGGACTCCCAAGAAACTTCTGATGATGGATCATGAAACACATTATGGGTTGGCTTTTATTCAGGACGAAACATAATATACTACTAAATATTTAGAATTGCAATTCATCATTTGTTGATCGTTCATGATCTAAAGTTCTGTCACAGAAGAGATTTTTAGAAGTGTGGACACTTCTACAAATAGTATTTACTTTATTTCACTGGTCATTACTATATTAGCACAGAGTATCTTCTTTTTTAAATAGACAGATCATGACTAATTATAGCATCAAATAATATCCCTCTACTCACTTGGGCTTCTGCTTTAGGACTCAGTGAATTAGAGTCTGGGATCAGCTGAAGGAAACCCACAAAACAAGTCTGATAGGGATATGTAGCAAAATCTGGGGTAAAGTATATGAAAATTGGGCACATACAGAACATTATTGTCACATACACATTACAAGTTTCCAACAGGTTGTGGTTTAGAAGCTTCCTGAACCACAGACTGTGCCTTCCACATTGCATTTGATATTTCTTGAATTAATCAATTGCTTTGAATCCATTTATATTTTTGGCACCCAAAACATCCTATGATAATGACTTCCAATGCTGAAAGTACATTTTATGTACTTTTTTGTTTCTTTTACATCTATTCCCTGAGAGTTTCACCTCAAATCCCTCAATTCCTTTTCTTTCTAAAAATTGAACAATTACTCTTAAATCAACTCTTTCTTTCTCACTTTCCTAAGCTGAAAAGTCTACTCTGTTCAGCTTCTTCCTACGTGAAAGGCCATCGAGTCTTCCGATTCTCCTTTCGTTACGTACTTTTTTCTAGTTCTGCTGTATTCTCTTAAAAACTGCGCAACTAGAGTAGCACAGAATAGCAAGTATGCATGCATCATACCATGAAGATGCTTTTTGCTTTACTTTCCATTCCTTTCCCAATAATTCTAATATTACAACTGCCTTTTGATTACCACTAGGGTCTGAACTGACATTTTCTAACAAATACTCTTTTTTGAGTGTTAATGATCAGTTTAGAACTCATTGTTCTGCAAGTAGTTACAAGGACAGTGCAACTATACTATAAGGTTTTTTTTTCCCCGTGTGTAGGACTTGGCATTTATTAACTCTGACAGTGATTTTCACTTTCCATATTACTGGCTCAGTTTCTCAGTACTCGAGTTCACTTTGCAGCTTTTTGTAGCCATATTGGTTTTGACTTTCTCGTATCAGCAAATTTTCTTACTGCTCTCCTCACCCAGATAATTTATAAACAGCATAGACTTAACCACAGATCCCCATTGGTGTTTTCCCTCTCTTGTAAAATATTGACTATTTATTCCCTTTCTCACTCCTAACCAGTTGTTAATTTACAAGGTGGCTTTCCCTCCTATTTCATGACTTAAGCTTACTGTCTTTAAGAAAATTTGGCAAAGGCCTTGTAAAAAGCACTTTGTAAATCCAAATTCATTGAGGTCATTGTTATCCATGTGTTCATTTCCTTTATTTTAAAAAAGTTCTTTTTAAATAGTTCACATTTATGAGTTGTAGCTTCCTTCGAAAGAAGTTGGTTTGGTTTTTTGTGTTTTGTAAAAATTTATATGCCTGTATTGACTAATGCTACTTTTTATCCTACAAATTTGCATGGTATGGAAGTCAAACAAAATAATTTCCATATTTTCATTACAGGTCTTGACATCTTGGCATTGAAATTTCCACATTCCATCCCTCTATTGTTCAGGCCAAACTTAACTGAGAGGTTGGCCACACTATTCTATCCATTTATTATGCTGCACAGGTGCCTGAAATTTAAGGAGTTAGCTCCCACTGAAGTTTCTTAGTCATCTCTAAAACAGACAGTAGCATCTACAGTAACACCTGCCACTTTTGCTACACCCTTCCATGTCCAACCTTTCTTTGATTTTTAATAAACTAAAAGAAAAAAGTCTTAACATAAATGGAAGTTTAATCAATTAACTTTTCTAATATTTTCTAATATTTTCTGTTTTCTATTATTTGATTACACCACTATTTAATGTCTTTGACATTTCAAAAGACTTCTCAGATGCAGTATATAGATGCAGTATATAGTAAGCCATTTAAAAACATTTTTTATACTGCATTAAAACATTTACAGACAATAAAATAAGCATGTGTACCAAGGAACAGCATGACCCAAGACCCAGCTAGCTTTATTGAAAAGGGTCTATTTGCACAAAGATGATTTCACAGCGTCTATGAAGACTTCAAAGCCTCCAAAACTAAATTATATCCAGGACCACCACTGTGCTCATTACAACTTTAAAAAAAGAGGGTCCTTCTATTCCTCTTTTAGAAGAATGAATGCGAGGAAAACAATTGGAATGAATCTAGGGCCTACTTCATTGCACTGATCTAGTACCTCTCTTTCATTTTCCAGATACAGAAGTGATAATAAATTACTCCCAGCTGTAAACCTGCATGTAACGTCTGAGAGCTGCTGGAGGATCTTTAAACCTGAATTTTTTCTTGCTATGGGAAAATGAGAATGTAGCAAATTGCTAAAGAAAAAAATTTAATAGGAACCTTTTTGTAAATAATTTTGGCTCTTTTAATTGTTTCCATTTGTATTTTTGACTTCTCCCTTCTGATAAATTGGGCTGAAGAAATAACATAACACAACTATATGGAAATGTGGACATTTAAGAGGGAGTATGCTTTAACTATGTTTATATACTTTCAGAAAACTATAATGTTCATCATCAGAAAATGAGGGAACTATTATGTTGATCTTTCCTATTAGCCTAATACGACTAAACTCTCAATGAATGTCTTAATCAGAGATCTTTATGAAATAGAATCTTTCATGTATTAGAAGTAAGGAGGCCTTTGGTTCATAAGACAATTATGCTGAGCTTATTTTTACCACGGCCTGCAAAGAAGGTAATCCCTCTTATTAACGGTTCAAATATCAAATGCAGTAGACAGGTTTAATGGAATTATTTTTTAATCTTTTCACTGTCACCACAAGTGCCACCTGACATTAATCCCCCGGCACGAGTAATAAGATTAAATGAGAAATTTTACCTTTGGCATTGTATGAGAAACTAAAGCACAGGAAGAAACCTCATCAATGGTTTAAAAAAGATTTAGTGTCAGTTGTATGGCAACGTAGCAAATGTTCTCTATGGGAAAATAGCTATGAATAGTAAGCAAAAAATCATTAATTTTTCTGTCTAGTGATAAATTATAGAAAAATATTCTATTAACCATGTAATCTAGGAATGGATACTTTAAGAGCTGAAAACACCAAGCATATAGGAAAGTGAGACCTAAGTGGATGAAAAATAAGAAGTATAAACAAAAATAAAAAAGCTTTGAAGGAATGCTGGAAAAGTACTTACCAACAACAACAACAAAATAATCTGTCTTAAGGCCAGAAAACGTAGGGATAAAGTGAGAACTGCAAAAATCTAGATGAGTCACATCCTATAAAAAAAGCTAAAACAAATGGAAAAAGCATCTTCCATTTCATAAAGAAATTGAGAACAGAGAAGGCAGCAGCTTGCTGCCAAGAAGAGAGCATGGATTGGAGATGAAAGATAATCTAGATGTGACCTGAAACCATATAATATGGTCTCAGTTTTCAATAAAGTAGAGAGCTTAAGTGTAAGACACAAAAAAAAAAAAAAAAAAGGCAAAGATTAACAAAGTAACAAAGTACAGATAAAGTGAAAAGTATAGTAAAATAATTTTGTATACTTAGTCACACACTGAGTGAGAATGGTCTCAAACTCTTTTTAACAAATCTGTAAAGTCAACACTGGTACCATATTGGTGAAAAACAACAAATGTAACATTTTAAGAATGGATGAAGTAATTTATCTTTAGGTCCAATAGACCCTCAATAACAAGGAAAAAGAAAAAATTTGAAGGGTAGTTAGTCATAGAGCTGAATGGATAATGAATAAACTGAAAATAATTTACCAAAGGGAGAGATACCACGTTAGTTTGGCTGGATAGACTTACGCCCAGCCTGGCTGTCAAGACAAATGGAATGTTATAGATCAAGTCCACTTTGGCTTTGGGAAGCAGCGTAAATCATATACTGGAGAAGACCTCATTAAGGAATTGCCTAAAGGGGACATAGCAACGGGATTAACTGGAGGGACATTCCCAGTTTAATTACTCAATAACCATTAAATTTTTTCAATGATGAAGGTAACAAAAAAAATACATGTGCTTATGAGCTTTGTTGATGACTCAAACTTGGGAGGGATTCATGAAGAGAAGGATCATGATATTATCGCAGACAATTTGGATGACTTCAAGGAAAGCAATGGAACTAAATCAAAGTGCAAGGTCATAGCCTTGGGGACTAATAACCAGAATGTCTGCAGTAAGTTAGCACAACTTGAGTAGGAATTACTGAGGAAGAGAAAGACAAAGATGTATTAGCCGCAAGATGAAAGAGTCCCAAAATAATGGGGCCGTAAAAAAAAATAAGTGCAATCCTATCACATTTCAGTCTTTCAGGCAAAGAATACAGAGATGAATAAATAAAAATACTTTTTTTCAAAACACAAGTGAGACCTCATCTGAGCTACCACACATCTTTTTGATCACCATACTCAAAGTTTATGAATTCAGACTGGAATATGGAACAGATCAGAGGAATAGATTTCTCATAAGAAGAGACAGAGGGCTTTGCTTATTTAGGCTAGCAAGGTAAACACTGAGAAGGAAAAGCTGCTCATCAGGTGGGTAAATGTTAGGTGAAATAGCTATATAAAACAAAGGACAACTCTGGTTCACTAAAGACAAGCACTTACGATATTTGGATCCTAAACTCAGACGTAAAAGCAATTTCTGTCATTTCCACCAAAAGTCAGAATACAGAAGGCATGCAGTGTTTGTCCCTGACTGTCAAGCATTTACAATTCAGCACCAAACAAGATTTCCAGATTGAATGTGAACTAGATGATTTGGGGAAAATGGTTTCACTTGTGGGTACAAGTTGTTTGAAAACAGCCCTAAATTAGACTAGGAGTATTGCTTTATTTCAATTAATCCCAGGTTATTTCCAAAATTTTACCCTAGCAGTACTTAAGATCCAACAGTCCACGTTTTGGGTAAAATATGAAAGGGAAACCTTCTCATTTTAAAATTGAACTTTTACCTTTTCCAAGTCACTTGTGTTCTTCTCAGTTAACAGATTCTTTCAGAAACAGTGTTTTCTCTAATTTTGAAACGGGAGCAGGTGCTTCAGGCGATGCCATTTTTGTACAGCAGTCGGCAGGCAGCCCAGAGGCTATGGAGACTCATTTTAATTACTTGGCACCTCAATCCAATTAAAATGTACCATAAAGGTTAGCTGTCAGAATGACAATTTGGTGCAACTTATCTAAACCACTACCCATAGCTGATACACACCACAGAAACCTTTCCAAACATTTAAGATGTTTTACTTACATTGAGATTACAGTAGAATTTTATTCATTATTTTAATACTTTTCAAGGATTTCTTTTTCAGAAATTCAGATCATCGTTCACTCTTAAGCTAAGAGCATCCTGTAATATTGTTGCCTTTTCTATATTGTGTGAAGTTACACGTCTAATAATTTTCCCCTGTGAGCTTAGGGACAGCAGCCATTTTCCTTAGACCGCAGCAGAGGGGAAGCAAAGGGGTTTCTCCTAAAAAGACTCAACTTTTGATTTTCTATGTTTCTTCTTGACTGTTACTAATCTGAATTAAAATCTAGTTGGGGTGAAAAGTCTGTTCTTCCTATATTTGTGCGTAGGACACAGTAACTTCTTACCTTCCGCAGGCTGAGTGCAGTGATCTGCATTTTCTTTGTATGACTTAATGTTATGAATGACAGCAAAGAGTGGAACTTTTAACGTTGTTTTGGATCTTTTTAGTATCCCTAGTCCTTCCAGGAAAGAAAACATTCTTGTAAAGCTAGGAGTGAAATAGGAAAGGAAAGTATCTGCAACTAATTTTTAAAGCTCTAAGTTCTTGTTTAGACATGGATTCCGTTTATATCTGAACAACTTCACAAATTTATTTAAATCTCAGCATTTATCCTTTCACCTCTATTTAGGCTCCATGCATAGTTTCACAGCTGCCCACTGATTTATGAATTATGCACTCTGTGATAAATTATGAGTTCACAAATGTTTTCTAAAAATCTGGCACAATGGAACGTCAAGCACAAATGTTGCCTTCGGACATTGCTACTATGTGTAGACACAGAAATGTTAAATGATTAATTTTTTTTTTTTTAAATTGCTTTAAAATATATTATTTTATGATCATATTCTTAGCAATAGGACCAAAGGACCAAACCACACAAAAGTAGACACAGCTGGTTGTATTCTCCCTACTGGTCAGAAGGCTATAACTTCAAAGTTCACCTTGAGGCTTGCAATTATTATTCATCAATTAAATGACAGTCACTGTACTAGAATATTAATTGCAAATTTGTTACTGGCATCCATGAGATGAGTATTTGTCCCACACACTGTGCAGAAAATACTTTCATTCAATCCCTATAATTTTCTTCTCATTTTCCTTCAAAATCACCTCAAAAATCTTTTTGAGAGTGAAGTACTGTCAGAATAATTATTCTCCGGATTTAAACAATCTCTAAGCTACAGTCACACAGCACATTCATTACATTGCAAGCCACTCTGATTTTTTTTTTTTTTTTTTTTTCCCCCTACATAAAGCTGAATTCTAATGTGTGGAAATGCATAGTGAGTTATCTAATAAATAATTTCTAAAAGTATCAAAATGCTAAAAATATTTCCCAATCCATTTATTATTATTATGAATAAACTGTCCATTAAAATACAGACTAATCTAATAGGAAAAAACAATTCAAATGAGAAAGATGCATAAGGATCCTCTAGAATTTTGAAGTTGGATACCAGGTTTGAAAGAAACTGAAAGAAATTGAAAGAAATTTACTATTACAAGTATTTATAATAAATTGATACCCATATATTTGGTTAACATGTAGAATATTATCAACAGCTTGAATTTTGTAGAGGTAACCGAATAAAGATTTGCAACACTCAAAGGCAGAAGTGACAGAGAAATGATGTGCCAAAAATTTGAGAAAAAATTAAGACCAGAAACAGAAGGCTTGGCTTTACACAAAAAAGTCAGTGCTTTTCTAAGGTCATAAGCAAAAAAGCTGCTGTACATGATAAAAGAAAAGCATTTTGCCTGTGGCAGACTAAATCAGAATAATTATATAAGCTTCAGCTCTCTAAACCAAGCTACAAACATACTTAGGTATGTTTAATTATTATCATCATAGGTTTTTCTGTAATAGCTCCACAATTTTAAACCCCTTGGGTTGTCTCCAGGAAAGATACCACTCCACTGTATTTTGAAGGAGATCAGGAGGAGAATCCTCTCTGCCAGGAGTCAAACAAATACAAGGAAATCATCCAGGGAAGGAGGAAGAAAAAAAAAAAAAAAATCTGTCATACGACATTTTATCAAAATTATTTTCATATAACATGACAGATGTCAGAAAAGAATGAATAAGGTATGTAGCTAAAGTTACTGATTACTCCCTTTTGCTAAGCAAAGTCTTGCTGTTGCTTTTGGAATTAAAAATGATCTGTCCATACATACCTTAGTATGTACCTTGATGCTCTCAAGCTCTTGCTCACATTCTGTTACATGCCAGAAAATTATTGAATACCTGCTACTGGGACATGGCTCTCCCAAATTGGTACCCTAAATCTTACCATAGATCCTAGTGGAAAAATACACCATTACTTCCTCAGTTTGGTAGATCAATATTAAGATACAGAACATTATGAAAGTTGACTTCTACCCCATGTATAGATTACCATTCCCTTTGGAATGGCGTAACAAAGTTTCAGAAGGCTGAAATTACTCAATACAAAACAAGCATTAAAGAAGCAATAAACTGACCTTACTCTTAGCAAGAAGGACCAAACAGTTAATTGGTTTAGAGGCAGATGTGGAAAAATAAGAAAAAAAGACTGTATTTCATAGGTATTTTTTGCTCAGTGTCAAGAAAGCCTGTTTCATTCCACCAAAGATAACTTAGGATGCTTACATAGCTCTTTTATCTGAAATCAAATCCTTTGTCAAGACCCTTACTCTGACTTCTGCTTTCCCAAATAAGGACAAGTTATCATGTTCCTCTTTCAGGAAGCACCCATTCATCTTTAAGCATCCCTGTAACGGTTTCTTGTTTTTCATAAACACAAGTAGGACAACAGCTTCTTTAATTTCTCCTAAAAGTACTTTTTTCAGGATCAAGCTTTTGCCTGATCTTAAAAATACTGAAAGTCAGACAGGCATGACTGGACAGAGTTATATCCTAGCCAGGCAATGAACAAGTATCTTGTCTCTCATGAGACTCCATCTGGAGTACTACATCCAGTTCTGGGGTCCCCAGTACTAGAAGGACATAGGCCTGTTAGAGCAGGTCCAGAGGAGGGCCACAAAATTGATCAGAGGGCTGGAACATCTCTCCTGTGAAGAAAGGCTAAGAGAGCTAAGGTTGTTCAGACTGAAGACATTATTGTGGCCTTTCAATATCTAAAAGGTGATTTAAGATAGATTTTTTTTTTTTTGCCACAGGCTGTAGTGACAGGACACAGGGCAACAGTTTTATACTGAAAGAGGGTATAAGGAAGGACATAACGAAGAAATTTTTTTTTATTATGAGCGGTGAGACACTGGAACAGGCTGCCCAGAGAAGTTGTGGATGCCCCATCCCTGGAAGCATTCAAGGCCAGGTTGGATGGGGCTTTGAGCAACCTGGTCTAGTGGGAGGTGTCCATGCCCATGGCAGTGGAGTTGGACTAGATTATCTTTAAAGGTCCCTTCCAACCCAAACCATTCTGTGATTCTATGATCTTTGCTGGATGTCAATCCACAATCCAGCAGTTGGCCAAGCATTTAATTTGTTTACAAACAAATTTCCATACCAATGTGGAAGAAGTGTTCTGTACCAATAAGCAAGTAAAGTTCAAACCCAGAGCATAATTCTTGATATTTTAATCTATAATGATTTGAAGATATAATTTGTTTGCAGGACAATTACCAGTTTCTAAAGGGGTGGTGTTGTTCACTACTGGCTTTTGACAGAAGATAGTAGCTAAATAATTTCGGGAGGATAGTGGCGCTGCCAGTGACCTAAACTTGTTGGAATTGGAAAACATACTTTCTAAAACTAATTTTCACAAATCAATTTAATTGTAAGATAAGGATCCAGTAGTGAGAATACTTTGCAGCAACATGAATGCACTGACAGAAATACGGAATGACCTGTAAGAGAAGTTATCATCAAGCAAGTATTCACATGCCATCTTCAAGTGCCTTAGTTTGTTTCCTGGGCCAAAATAATGTGGGTTCCTGGAGGCCATGAGAGAGAACTATTCATGGAGATTCTCACCCAAACACTAGAGGAGACCTGCTAGATAAGGGTGCAGAGAGGGTTGCTCTTGTCCTGGGTTTAACACCTATAGCGGTATAAAGCATACGGGCTCTTTGGCACACTTCTAGGTATGGAAGTCAACAAGCCAAAAGCAATGCAGTAGAAGCAATAAAGGAAAATTAACAATGTGAATTACATCATCAAAAGCTGGTGCTGGGCAGTTGGTTGGTAGAAATGACAGATCACTCACTTTTGCCCAAAGTTGGCAGGCCAGGAAAAAATGTTGATTTGCCGTAGATTACCACATAAAGTGTCTAGAAGTGAATTAGATAATGAAATTACTTCTGCTGTCTGAAATGGCCTATGAAACAGGTGCTAGAATTTAGTAACAAAACAAGATCTTTCGAAGAGGAAAAACATGTTTATTGGAAGCTTAGAAACAGGGTTTACTGGATTTTCTTCTGATCCAAAAAAGACCTTAGATGTTGAGCCCACCACAATACTGATAAGAAGATTAGGTTTGATTTCAGTCCTGCATGAAGTTACAAAGTACTAGGGACACCAAGTATATAAAACTAGAATTATAATTGTTGTGTCAAAAAGTTAGTCCCAAAACTTAAGAGTAATACAAAAGCTATACTGAACACCCAAAGATATAGACCAAAGTCTTAAAATTCTAGAAAGCGTCCATTGTGGAGACTAAGAGCAACTTGTATCCAAGTTTTCTTATATTCTCTGCTTGTGATGTCACACAATTAATGTGCAGGATGTATTAAAAACATGCACTCTTTCAAAGTGGAGAATGCAAAACAAAGTTTGTATAGCCTTTGCTTTTAATTTTCATTTCGTAAGTAGTATTTAACCACATATTTAGACCATCAGCTGAGTCTATCTTTCTTGAGAAAAAATTACAAGACTTCTGTTGATGGGCAGTTACTGTACTGATTTCCCCAGGCAAGAACATCATCATGTTAGTGTGACCGTTAGGAAAATATACAAATTCTTTGTACTATTACACCCCTCAAAAATATCAAAACAGAGCTGATTTGCTTTGCGAAAGATTTAAATTTAGCTGGGAAATGAAAACAATTTTGTTCCAACAGCATAGTCCTTTGAAAACAGTAACTGCTGCATAAATGAACTGAGAAATATATAGACTGCACAACTTGTATTAAATCAAGTGTCCAGCAAAGATACACAAATATGATTCTGAATGTCTGTTGAGAGGATTTGCTCAAGGCAATATACTCCGGCAAAAGGATTTAAACTGATGCCCTACTTCACATCAACACCTTTGATTTATAAGAGTAATTTCTGCACCATGATTTCAAGGTGATTTCATATTTTATCTGCTAGAAGCCTTCCCAAAGCCAGAATTTTGTCAGCATAGAAAACTAATAGGTAAATTCTCTACTAACAATCAAAAGCTTCAAGACAATATTTTCAGCTGTCATTTTGTGACAAGAGCCTAATTTGGGTGCATTTTTTATTAGGGAAGCAAATACTAACTTGATGTATGAGCGCTATTTCACTGATCATAAACAGAACACACCAAATTTGGAGGGAACTTAGTGCAAGATTACCTTCATTATGGATAAAACCTAAACCTGTTTTCACTGAGGTCTGTGTTTATTTTTTTTCCCTCTAGTAGTTAATTCTCTGTAGTTAACAGATTAAGTGTTCTGAAATTCTGTCACTGCATCAGCTACTTCAACAGCATTTAGTCCTTAAATCTAAGTAAATCTTCTCTTACCTCAAACCTTACCTAAGCTATATTCAACAATATTTACTGCCTTCATTTTACATTAATCAGTTACATTCCTCCCACACCTATCTGTTGATCAATTTAACCAATAGTGTTGTGAGATCTGCAAAGTACTTGAGAAAACACTAAAAGAAAAATACAGACATTATTGTTCATCTCAGTAGTCTATACTTTGTTGTTGTTAAGATGTAAAACAAACTAGCAGCATAAAGCTGCTACATGCTTAGAACTCTCTACCTTTCGGACATCCTTTTACATTTTCTTGGTAAAGTTCGTAATTCAATACAAGATAGATATTTCTTATTCTTGTCACCATTTCTATATGGCAGTTTTCTTCCAGTACTCTTCGCTTCATCTCAGTAACCAGCCAAACTCACTTAAAACAGCTGCCAGCACTGAATGTTCCATTTTAAACAAACCCTTTGTCTGAAGTCCTTCATTCAACATTTCTGTCCCTACGGGAAATTGCAGATTCATGCCATTTTAGATTAGTTTCTTCCAATGATTACATGACAGTTGATAGGTCGTAGCTAGATCTATCACAAAACTTTCCTGATAAATGTATTTCCACAACTCTCCAAAGTTCTTTACAACTCTGCTGTACTAGAATAAGTAACAAATTCCCACAGCAGTTGTGACTCAGTCTTGCTTGAATTCATGCAAATTTTACAAGGATTTGTTTTGTTTTGTTTTTTTTTTTTTTAAATAAAAGCTATGCTTCTAGAAGTTTACACCGCATTCTAATTAACCATGTAGCTCATTATTTTCCATATGGCAAATGTGGCAAGTGTATTATTTTTCCTTCAATAAATGCATCTGTATGTACACAAAGCATACATGACTTTCTTTCCAGTGACGGGTTCACCATAAACAATATTTCTATTTACTTTCTTATCAGTTCACCATATTCTTAACTTTTAACAGAAAGCATTTCTTGCAAAACTTATTTTAAAATCCCTACTCTGGCTTTCATATAATCACCTCTGATATTAATTATGATGCAGAGATCAGTATATTAAGTTTTTGTGTGGTTCCCCCCCCGCCTCAGATTGCAGGGGATATTTTTGGAATATGTATACATATTTACATTTTAAAGAATATTTGCTTTTAAGTTTCCTGTGCATGACTGAAACATGCAAGTTTGTCCTGTGTTGGACAATTTGCTTACTGTTGGGTACAGCAAGGCATCAGGATGCAGCGAGGGCGAGAGAACGCAGCGGGCAGGGCAGCGGCCCCCCCCCGCCTCAGATTGCAGGGGATATTTTTGGAATATGTATACATATTTACATTTTAAAGAATATTTGCTTTTAAGTTTCCTGTGCATGACTGAAACATGCAAGTTTGTCCTGTGTTGGACAATTTGCTTACTGTTGGGTACAGCAAGGCATCAGGATGCAGCGAGGGCGAGAGAACGCAGCGGGCAGGGCAGCGGCCTCACCAAATCCAAGCCAGGTGAGCAGGGCAGCCCCACCGCGCTGGCTGGAAGAGCTCTCCCTGCTGCCGCCAGCCGCACGGCCTTGCCCCTGGGCCAGGCAGCCAGCGCCCCCAAACAGGGAAACGTGCTTGAGGGGGCTCTGACACAAAGGGAAAAATACAACTTTCGGCAACATACTTGGCGCTCTCCTACTCTTGCTGATCTGTTGCCAATCTGTTGTTCTTGGGTTTGTTGACATATCACAGGGATCTAGGGCTTACTGTGTTCTTTCCTTCGGCCCCGATATCCTTGGGCTGGAGCTCAAACTGTCAGCAGTATTTGTCAGCTCACAGCAAAAGCAGAATAATCAGTTACTTGAGGCAGCAAGGAAAACTGATACTTCAGCCCCATTGTAGGTAATGGTTGATCATGCTATTCAAGGGTACAACCTCTCATGCTTAATTTTTATTATTTATCATCTTTTAATAAGGCATTGTGAAACATGATAAACTCAATAGTAACATCACAGCTATTTATGGTCAATGTCCATGAAAAACCTTTCTACTTCCAGGTTTAGAAGTATCCCTCTTCACAGCAATTTGCAAACATGCCTAAAACTCACTAACTCTAAAAAGCTGACTTCAGCATGAGACAATTAGCTTCAGACTTCTAAAACTGAGTAGACGTTTGTATCTACTAAGTCTCACACAAATCAAGATAGTTCTTGCTATTAAGTAAAACCAAAATAAAGACAGCTTGTGATAATACTATAAGATCTCACAATTTCTCTTTAGTTTTCATCTGCTTGGATTTCGCCCTAGAAACAATAATTTCATATGTTACAAGTTGAATGTAAATTTTACAAAAATGAGAAATAATGCAACTTCTATACTAGTCTTCAATTTTTTTTTTAAACAATCTCAGTTTGCTGTACAAATTAATGCTGCTATTGGTCCTCATATCTGAAATTATTCAGAATTATTGCTAATGACGTGTTTATGTTTTATGTTTGGGACACTCTAAAGTTATGTCTGCTAGTTGGAATATGACACCAGCATGCTATATGGTTATGGTTTGCAGTTAACACAGTAAATGTCTGTTTGTCCAGCATGAAATATCAGAAGATAATGTGAATCCTGCCACTGGTCTCCTGTGTGTCCTTAAAACAATTTCTTGTGGGAAAGATATGGAATGTCCGTAATTTAGAAGCAGTGTTCTTGAATGTGTTATTAATTCAAGTATGTTATTACTACAGGTTTAACCCTTAGTTCTACAATCAATAACCTGATACTTCAGTACAAACTGGTATTCTTATACTAAGTGCAGTTGCAAATCTCCAGTCTACGTTTTCACCCTTTCTTGCACAAAAATGAAAAGTAAAATCTGTAAAAGCACGCTACAGCTATAGTTTTTACATTTTCAGTTTGAATGTTATGAACCTGCGGCAGTTGCTATATAGATATCATGCTAGGAGAGCACATACTGGGAGTCAGAGGGAGTCTAGGACTTGCTGTTACGGAACCACAGGCCTCTCTCATATCTGATATATACCTACATCTATCACTATCTCATTCAATGAAGTCAAATTTATGAAGTGCTCTCCAATTTTGGAAAGTCTCAGTATTTGGGTGTTAGAGAAACATAGTGCAATTGCTAAAACTTTGGGGTTTTTAAGAGATAAGCATAACTGTAATTGTGCTTCTGCCAAAGTGTCTGAAATTAAGGCAGTGAATATGACTACATATTGGTTGTCTCATGTAAAACAATTACTCTGCTTTTTGAAGACAGGTATAAGTGAAAAGATTTACAGTGCTATTACATTTGCTTTTGTGCATTGGTTAAGATTACCGTTCAGTATTGCAGCATGCGCAAAGTTTACATGAGCTCATTACTTTCAAAAAAACTCTCCTCAGGGGGTGGGTATTTCCATGCCTGGTCTCAACCCAAAGGTTAATTTGTTTGGAAAGCTGCTGTGAAATACCATTTAGTTATTTCTCAGAAACAAGACTTTTCAGAGGCTTCAGGAAAGAAAGAATAAAAATAAAAGCTTACAAGCAATTTGAACATCATCTCTGCATGCTCAGAAGCATCTGCTAAGATTTTAGCAGTTCTTAATGAATCACCCACTGCTTAGGACATTGCAGTGATGTGTTCCAGCCTGTCTTGGCAAACCCATGGGACAAAATGCAGGTGCAAAAAAAAAGATAGATATGCCTTACCAAAATAAATTAAAAAAAAAGAGTCTTTAAAAAATGTAGATTAAAGACCAAATGGTGCAAACTAACACTCATTACTGAGGTTTGGATAAAATTCTCAACTGGTGTCTTCAGTTTTAGGTAGCTGAGAATCTGGCCTGCAGTGCTTACTGCTGGGAGTAGTCACGTTGATTTCTATTATTTCACAGAAATCAATTGGACTACTCCCAGCAGTAAGTGCTGCTCTTAGCTTAAGCACTTACAGGGTCAGTCCTTAAGAGTCTATGTTTCTCTATTTTTTTTATGCCATTGTTCTCACCTGTAATATCTTCAGCCTTGGAAGGTATGTCTATAGGTAAACAACAAAAGCAGAAATGTATAAAACTCACACTCATCCACCTGAATGGATTGTCATTCCCCTGAAGGACTGCTAATCTCAATGTGATATCAATTGCAAACCCATACATAATCACAGAAATTATTTCAGTTGAGCAACCACAACCAATGCTATCCCAGGGTACTAGACTAGATTAGGAAAATGAGTGGTGCTTTAAAACTCATTTGTCGATGCTGATTGTAGCCTGGAAGAAGTTACATCACATCTTTTTTCATGCAAGTACTGCCAAGAAATTAAGCCAGGGTTTCCAGAATCTGAGAAGTGTCTGCCTTACGGACATGGAAATGAAACTGTAGCGCACAGAAGAAATGGAATTTTAGCCGTAACAAAAGGCTTCATCGTAGTCAGACACTTTCAAGACTGCCTTGTTGCCTGGTGCTATTAAAGCCCATCACTGCTATTTGTACCTACAATATCTACCTTAAAGTTACTATAGATATGCCAGCTTGAGCTATACTCACACGTTCATTTTGAATATATGCACATCCTGGGATCATAAGGTCATAGGACAGCAGAGGTTGGAAGGAACCTCAGAAGGTTGCTAGTCCATACTCTTGCACAAAACGGGGTCAGACCATGTTGCTTAGGGCTTTATCCCATTGGGTTTGGAAAACTTCCAAGGATGGAGACTGCACAACCTCTCTTGGCAACCTGTTCAAAAGCTTGACTTTCCTCATGGAGAAGGTTTTTCCTTATGTCCAGCCTGAACATCTCCTGTTTCAAATTATGCCCATTGTGTCTGAACCTCCTACCATAGTCCACTGTAGAGCGCCAGACTATCTTTTTTATAGCCTCCTGATAGGTATTGCAGGGCTGCTCTGTGCTACAGATCCCATATACCAAAAACATAGCAAGCAGGAGGTTTTAGTGTTAAAGACTTGTTTGAAAATTTCTCCTCTTTCATCTTCATCGTCTTGATTAAGGGGATCAGGACTTACAGCATTGAAGGCCTAATCTTGGGATCCACAAGGCAATCCAACATAGCATGCTAGATAAATTTTTGCAATAACATAATTCAGACTGTCTGCATAAGTATAAACCATATAGACAGAGAATGTGGACAAGAGAGCTGCCTCTGTAAAGAGGCATTTGTGTAAAACACACATTCTATTAAGTGTGTTGTCTTGTGGACTCAAGGTATTTCCAAGTCTATAAACCCTGGAGATAAAAATACTTCATTGAGCTTTTCATTGCTCTTAGTAAAACCCACCACTGTCCGGGAAGGAGCCATGACAAAGTCTATACATGAATTAATGCCTTAGAGAATAGGAGCACACCTACATGGCTTAATTGGGTGCTATATTTAGGATACTCGACATAGCTTCACATTACCTGGTACGTCAGTATGGCACAGTGTAGTGTTATGTACACTATAACTGTACAGTTACTAGGTCAGGTCTTGGGAACAGCATACCTATAGTTCAGGCTAGTTTGGAGATCTCTGCACCATGTGTTATGGAGACATACTTTGTACTCTGAAGCTCTTAAATTAGCTGTAGAAATCTGAATAAACCAGAAGAAAACTGAATCCTAGTGTATTCATCATGTAAAAGGTAGATGCAGCCAGCAATGTGTTTCTGAAAACATTTTGTCTAGAGGAGCCAAAACATCCAGCTTCAAAATATTTTAGCTAAACCAGAACTATGTAGCTAGTGTAGGTAACACTACAGCAAGCTAGTGAACAAATTAGGATGAGAGGAAATGGCCTCAAGTTGCACTGAGGGAGGTTTAGATTGGACATTAGGAAAAATTTCTTTACTGAAAGAGTGGTCAGGCCTTGGAACAGGCTGCCCAGGGAAGTGGTGGAGTCACCATCCCTGGAAGTATTTAAAAGACATGTAGATGAGGCACTTAGGGATATGGTTTAGTGGGCATGGTGGTGGTGGGTTGACGGTTGGACTTGATCTTAGAGGTCTTCTCCAACCTTAACCATTCTATGACTCTATAAATGACTGACTAGAGGCTATAGCAAACAAGACAGACTTCAGATCAATGGCTATTTTCATTGATGTCTTTGCCAATGTATCAGCAATTACTCTTTTGTAATTATAATAAAAGGAGAGAGGAGGAATTGCTCTGTGATTAGCTAACCTGGCCACATCTTAGAAAGCATGCCTTAATTTCCCATCTTTTGTCACTAGCTAAGTACAATTGCAAGCAAGTCATTTAATCTTTTATCCCAACCTTTAACTGCTTTTTTTCCTGACTGTTCAGTTTTGAGATCTTCCCCTCACTTAGGATCTTATAAGTTGTTTTACATAACGAAATTTCTCAGGGTTTGCTAAAGCATAGAATTGTAATAAGTATTTGAGAGCTCTTACACCAACTTATAGCTAGAGAATGGGGAAATACATTCCTCCTTTCCCTGAATGAAGATCAGATACTTCATTTTGGATAACATAACTTTCCTTGCTACAAATAAATCAATGCATAGACAGAAGGTCCAGCAGGCGAATCAAAGAATCTTCCTCATGACTCAGTCAGAAAGAGCTGTGATAAACTTGTCTAGTGTGGGTCATTTCTTGTAATTCTTACATCCGCACTGTGTCAGGATAGATTGAGAGGTCTGGTTTAGGAAGGGGAACAAGAAAAAGATAAATGAGAGAACTGTGCAGATGAAATGTAGTGGCACAGAACACAGGCAGAGATGGCGTACACATGGAAAGATATATTCAAAGAAACTGCCAGAGTTATACAGCTAAACAAGTTCCAATGGATCCAAGCAAAATGTTTTACTGTGTGACTTTTATGTCATACTTTTTCCATTTATTGTCAAAATAAGTTTACTGCTATTCCTAGCCCACAGGCAATAGTAAATCAAGCTGTCTTCCAGCTTTAAATCAGCAACTTGCACACTACAGTAGTATTTGCATCATTTCCATTATTCCAAATTAAAGCAGCCATTCCATGTCTTTCTATGATTTCTCATACAACCATACTTGGTTAATCAAGAGCTATTTATAGTTTACGTTTTTTGGTAAGTAATATTTTTAAACAGCAAAAAACTTATTTCATGGAATATCCTTGAATTTAGATTAGCCTGGACACCCATCAGACATCCGTCTAATCCAGTGGTTTAAAAGCAAAATAACTCTTCATTATCAAAAGGGAAAGGAAAGAAACAGTAATAGCCGACAGTATATGTATATACTTATATACATGGAATAATATAGTTGCACTATATTTGCATATATGTGTAGATACATATTTAGGTATGTTTATACAAACGACTTGAAAATGGTGACACAATAATAAATATGTATTGCAATAAATATGGCATGTTAGAAGATAAAAGTATCTTCTAGCTCAAATAACATCTTGTGACTTTTTTTTGTTTCTCTGTTCTTGCCGTATATAAAGTTGCAAAAGTAGTTTTTCTCTAGCTAGCAACTATGATGGATAGAAGGCGGTTGGCTAATCAGCTACAATAGACATTAGTGGCTATGAGAATATATAAATATGACCGTCTATCTTAAAATTTCAGCTATTAAAACTGACAGGGAAAATAGAGCAGAAGCAGCTAACAGCAAGCTTCTGTGTAGCAGATTATGTGTCCAAGGAGTAAGTTTTCTGCATCTACTTTCATGGTTATGATTGACAGACAGTACACTCCACATCTTTTCTATTGCCATATTGCAAGGATTTCCACATTTGTTAGAATTACCCTAAGAACTGGTATTATGCAAGTATCCAGGCTGACTTGCATTAATTCTCTTTCAAAGCTAGATCAATGGCCTAATTATTTGTTCCATTCCAATTAAAAAATTATTTCTGATTGTATCCAGAAGTGATAACATTTAGCAGCCCAGACCTCCATAATTTTACAGACTGTAATTATATTCTCATGGAATACTACTATAAGCCTCCTGTATGATAAATATTTTCTTGTTCTGATGAAATTTCACTGTTTTCTTCCTGTGATTTTTGGTACAATTAACATACACAAAATAATCGTAAAAGGAAAACCAAATGGCATTACCAAAGCAAGTTGGACAAAATGAAATAAAAATGTTGCCACCTGCTTTATAGTGATTAAGATTTTGCATTGTTTCTAGTGAAATCTAAAATCTTCAGAGATCATGTAAAAACCAATTGTCAGGAAAATTAGGACTAAGTGACTTCAAATGGAGATCAAACAGCCATAAGTCTACATTAGCTCTATAGATCAAAGGTTCAAACAAATTCTAGTTAGTTCCAACATGTGGCTTATTTTTCAAAATGAGAAGAAATATGGCTGTATGTTAAATGTTATAAGCTAACCAGATGGCCATTTCTATATTGGAGGAACTGCACTGCACCCTTTCATACAATAAAAACAGAATGTGTGTTTCATTTGGATTCCAATCAATTTTAATTCATTTTCACCAGACAATACCGGCAACTAATGATTACTCAATTAACCTCAGAGCACTATAGTAACCAGTGAATCTCTAAGAAATGTAATCACATAAATACATTCTGAACCAACCGAATAACATGGATCAAATAAGTTGCATTAAAATAAAATGAAAGCAAGAATAGCAAATTCCCAAAGCTTTGTATCTTCCCAGCTTCTTTTAACAATAATTAGCAAAGAAATTGGAAGCACAAAGAGTGCAATTTTGCACTAGCATCTACCTAGTAACAAAGAATGCAATGTTTTAAAGAACCTTAACTTTTTCCAGTGTATAAAACATATGTAATGAACATTTAAGATGCATCTACATATATGTAATCTAGAAACTAAAGAAAGTAAAAGTCAATTACATTAGCAAAATGTCTGCTGAAGAGATTGACAGTAGGTGTAGAACCCACTAGACCACAAAAGAAGCTAACCTCAGGAAAAGGCTGGAGTGACAGATACTCAGTGTCAATAAAAAAATTAGACAAACAGTAGAGATAACCTAAGAGAACTGAAGACTCTCCACTAAGGGCATATGGTTCCATGAGCTGGTTAATACAGAAAGCAGTAACAACAGAAGCTTTAATTTTTTTCATCACTTAACAAAATGTGCTAAGCAAGAGTGGAAAAAATTATCATCACTGAACACATCATAAAGAAAATATATTTTAAGTCATTATACTGGGAAAGTTCCTTCCGTTAACATGTAATAGCAGTGTTATGAAACCCTAGAACTAAGGATGTACAATAACAGCGTATCACTATGTGGTTCATAGTGTAAACAGTTTTATGCTACTTGACAATTTCCGTTCTTTATTGTTTCTTGTCTACTATATTCACAGAACAAACTTTGAAAAAATCATTGGGTAGCGTATCATATGGTATGTTTCATGACAAGAATACATTATTTTATATTTCTGCTTGCAATCCTATATTATTTAGCATTATTTTTAATATTCTATCAGAAAGGACAAAATAACTGGGAATTTTTTTATTAAATCATTAATAAATAAAGTTTTTATTAAATCATTAATAAATTATTAACATACTTCTGAATAGCTTACCAGTCAAGCTTTTGTGCACTATTCCATTTCTATGATGAACCTTTTAATTGATTATTATACTGAGAAACAGTTGCTTAATCAAGATTCCTTTTGCTAGTGCTTCCCCCATCCTTACTTTCCGAAAATTCCTCTAATGGCAAGACAGACACATGGCAAAGGGATGCTAAATTTCCAAGGGTTTGCAGAGAAATTCACACTAGAACATTGAATGTAAAGCAGCCAAAGGCACGGCCAACACATTTACCAACTGGCATACGAAATGTATTCTTGTTTTGTAATTCCTAGATTATATAAGGTAGTACAAAATTCATACATGTCTATCTTAACAGTACAATTAAAATCAATATAGCTAGAATAATATAAATCAGCCATGGAAAATCCTTTTTGAGTGTTTTAAATTAATTTCCTGGGGATGATATAAAGTGTTTATTTGCATGCAGAATGCAGCTGGGACAATTTCAAAACAAGTGAGAACAGACAGTTACAGGAGAGAAAAAATCCAGGAACATCAATTCAAGTGAGAGGACTGAGGAAGCAAACAAATTTGCTTTGTGGAGTTAAGGACTCTCAAGAAAGCTCCATGGACTTGAGAGCTGTGATTTTTTTCATTATGTGGAGAAAGGCCTAAAGATTCAGTTGGAGTTAGACCCCTTAGATATACAAATTCACATTCAAACAGGTTGAAATCAGAGAAGGGAACATCTCAAAAGATAACAATATTTCTGGGCCTGAACATCTTCAGATACAGTGATTATGAGGCGATCATAAAAAGTGAAAAAATATACATGGATATTGCAAAGTTTGATCCTGTACTCATTCCTATCACCATTAGGACTTCAAAACTTAAACAACCAAGTTTAAGATAACTTATTTACTTATTTTTCCTGATAGTAAAAACTCAAATTTCATCCTTCATCAAATGTTTGTTGATTCAAATCTGAATTGTGACCACCACTCCTTAGAGTGCATGCTCTTCTTCCTCATACTCTTCCAAAATTTAGACAGCTTTCCAGTATGTATCTCTTATCAGCTACATAGCACTATTTCACTAACTGCACTCTTCAAATATATTTCTTAAAAAACCAACACATTAAAATGTTCTTACCTCACAGCTCTAGCAGTTTTCACGCTGACATTCTTCAGAGCAATATTGTCTAGTGGGTCAGGAAAATTAAAAATCTCATGCAAAATTACGTACCTTTTGAAGACTTCCAGACAGAGCAGATGTCTCTGCATTTTGTACCTTCCATTTTGACAGTTATCAGATATCCATCCAACTCCCTTGGAAAAAAATATAAAAAGTATTCTTTTAAAAACCTAAATAATTAATAAACTTAAAAGTCTTTTCATTTCAGGCTTCAAAAAAGGTTCTGACTGAGTTACAGAGCAGCATCCAATAAAGACAAGTATCTCTTCTAGTATTTGCAAACATAGGTAACAGGGATAAAATTCTCTATTTAGGCTCCTCCAATATCACTGCAGGATTTCTGTCTAGAGCTCAAAAAAAGTTATTAAATATTCATATTTTTTCAGTTCTGGCAATTACTCTGCAATCATCCATTGACTGTACCATACCATGTGACGATCTGTACCATACAAAATGAGAAAGAGTTGTAAAACTGCAGTCACACTCAGAAAGGCTGCATTAATATATTACTCTCACCGCTAGTTCTAGGAGAGGTCCAGCTAGTCCTTGCTACTCTCCCCTCTCAATTCGGTACTAATGTCCCATTAGGAGACTGTAGCAGTGAAGTAGGAGATTCAACATACTTAACCTACAGTCAAACTTGGTTCTTGCATAGACAGCTGGGAACTCATAAGCAAAGATCTGAAAATGTGCACGAAGTTCATATTTGAATGTGTGTGGACCCACAAAGGGGGAGTGAGATGTATTGGGACAGGAAGTCTCCCCGCAAGCTGTGTATAGGCTTTGCCCCAATATACCTCTCTGAGCAGCCTTTAAATGTTCCAGACTGGCACTATTTCAGTGGGACATGGAGTTGCTGATCCAGGGCTCAGAAAACACCTCTTTTTCTGCAGTACTTAATGAATTTTGTGATTTGTTAGAAATCATGAAGCATATTTTTAAAATGTCACTTGACTATAGGAAATTACAGCAACAGCTACGAGGAGTGATAAGTGGATGGAATGTAAGAGGACTTATTTTTTTTCTTACTATTTGCCATATACTAAGCTCCTACCTACAACTCCATAGTGCTTTTATTTAAAGATAGCTTGTTTGGGAAGTTGAAGTTGTTTTTTTTTTTAAACCATAGTGCTTCACCTTGTTACAGTAGAGCAACTTTCAGGTTTTCTGCTAACATATTTAAATTATAATCTATGCAGCTTTAAAATCTTTGGTAATAAGTGATAAAAACAGATCTTATCACTACCATATGCAAAACCATGAGACTCATTTAGCATATCTCCCATTCTAACTGCTTCAGAGACTATTTTGAAGAAGTCACTATGCAAAATTATCACTCTATTCCCTAACCTTACGCCCTACAAATACACATTTGAGACTAACTTTGAATTTCACACTAATTTGATAAAAAAATTATTTCGGAATCAGAATCTCAGTCATAATGAGTCTGTATCCATACTACACCTGTTGAGCAAGTAGGAAAGGGAGCATAAATTCAATCCCCTCCAGCCTAGACAGCCAAACACCATAAAGATACTTTGCATAATTAAAAAAATTCCCTGAAGCCTGCTCTAAATTGCAGTAGGAAGGCAGAGAAACTGCTGTATCAGGTAAAGCTTGCCACTGGCTCGACTCCAGTTTGCTTTATCCAACTCTGCAGTGTTACACAAATAGACAAAGGTGTTAAACTGGATACGTCAGATCTGGCCACTCACACCAAGCTATAGTCCAGCTTTGCAATATCCATGCTTTTGGGACAGTGAGCAGCACACTAAACTTTCAACCTTGTGCTGCATCTAGGAAGTATTTGAACACTGAAAATTGTATGCTGCAAAGCACACAATGATGCAGTCCTTTTGCATCACTTATATCAGGTAGAGATCAACTGGAAAAACCCCTCCCACTACAGTCCATAAGCTGAGCACCAACTCTGCTGGAACAAGGCTGCATTGCTGAGGTTAAACTCCATTGCTGTTTGCAGCCCCTCAGAGTTTGGCTCATCAAAAGAGCTGCCTTTTTCTAGGGCACAAATTAAACAGAGCAGCTCACCCAAGTCTAATATAATCCATGCACCTTAATTTATGCTACCAAATGAGAGCATAGAGGATTAATTTACTTCTTTATTCAGTGTTGAAAGCAGTTATTAAAAACTATAATTTTTACTCAGGTCATCCTACTGAATTAATTTCCACAGTATTGTCTTAAAACATCTGACACAGCAGTTCCTTGCATGACCCAAAGGAATGTAATAAAACCTGACTTCACTGAAAATAGGAGAAGGCAAAAGTCCTTATTCTGCTGTGAGATTCCCTAAAGCTGAAGGAACCTTTTTTTGTACATTAGGTATTTGTTAATCAAGAGGACATCACAACTCAAAATTGATACTTGCTGGTAAGATGCTGATAAGCTGTTGGTTTTCAGTTCAACAAAGTAACTGAAAATGCTACACTACTGCATGGTATCATCATAATTTTACCAGTGCAACAACTTCTTGAAGAATAGCACTTCTCCAGAACTTTGTTGGTTTTGGAAAGAAAAAAAGAAAAAAAAAGGAAAAATTAATTTTTAGTAGGAGCCGTTGCTGACATTGGAATACCATTAACGGCAATGAGCACTCGAATCTGTGCCGGTATATTCTCAGTTTCAATGCATGCAAGCTTAAACATGTCTTGAGGAAAAAAGAAACAATAGTATCTTTAGAATTTTAGTATGACTCACTGGACAGCACTCCTTGTGACCAGCTGATGCACACAGGTGGAAGTGATTCAGCTAAAACACTGTCACTGATTTGTAGGAGGCAGTGAAGAGTTCAGATCAGTGGGCAACGTGCAGCAAGCCAACCAAGAGAACAATAGTGTAATCTTGAATAGACTTGAATGAAGGTTTTGAGTCAGTTAAAAAATCCCGATGGGCTGAGACAATCTGAAATTAAATACTCCTTTTTCAGTTTGACAATGAACGAAATTAAATTTTGAAAACAATAAAACTGGAAGTTTTTTAGAATTTTTACCAAAGCTGGGATTTTTTTATTCAATCTGCCGCTCTGTGCATGTCTTTGGTCTCTGGGTCTCCTGCACCATTAAGCTGAGAGTCCCAAATTTTTCTTGGCTGTCAACATACGTAAAAGCTGCCTCTCTTTTGGATCCTCACATCCCTTGCTAGTTGCAGCTCAATGTAAGCTTTGACTTTTGCAACTCCATCTCTGTACACTCAGGAAATGTCCCCATATTCCTCCCAAGTAGCCTGTCACTGCTTCCTCCTTCTGCATACTTCCTTTTTGCATTTCAGCCAAGTAAGGAGTGCCCTGCTCACGCGTGCTGCCTTTCTGCCTCGCTTGATCAGCCTTCTGCACACTGCAGAAGAATAGACCATGCTTGTGCTCTGAGGAGGCTGTCCTTGAAGATTGCCCAGCTCTTCTGGACCCCCTTAAGCCCTCCAGTCCTGTTCACCATGAGATCCTGCTAAGAAGATTCCCAAATAAGACACAAGCTTGCTCTCCTGAAGTCCAGCATTACAATTCAGCTATTTGTCTTGCACTCCCATTGCCTGACTAGCATCCTGTCACAGACAGGTTTCTTAAATGTGCATTTGTAGTTAAGAGACCTGGCCAATGTGAGCTGTTAGATTACAGAAAGACATATGGAAGAAAAAACATATTCCTTTTTCATTTGCTTTTTTCACTCTAAGAATCCTAGACATAATTCAATCTAAAAGTATGATTTATGGGTTTTACATCTCTCTTATTTGTTCCCAGTACTACAAAACCTTACAAAGCAATAGAAAATGCTTAGGAAAAAAAGGCTTCAAAATCAATTCAAGTCCTGGATGCTACACACGTGTTAAATTTTTCCAATAAGTGTTAAAGAGATGCATCTATCAGTGAGTAAACAGCAATTCTGCTTTGTACTACTACTGAGACTCCTAGTTGAAGATTGAGTTTCTTATGGAAGTCACTACTTTTTGTTTAACATCTTAGTGTGTAGGTTTAATAATATCAGGGCTTTATATTATAACTATCATACAAATAATTTAAAAACCTCAATTACCAGTGCAGAAAAAAATTTTTTGAATACATTTAATTATCCATAGCTAAAAAGAGTGTGATATCCACTTCACAGTAGCAGTGGGTCTAGTTTTAAGACAAGACTCCATAAAATATGCATTGACATGCACATAGAAGGGAGATCAGACTGCATTACAAATGCCACCCAAGAGGAACTATATCTTAAAATTTTATTTCTATCTATCTAAGCTAAAAAAAATCATCCTGGGATTAAAGAAGGCTACAAGGCCAACAAAAGCTTTTTATACAGTTACTCAGAAATAAGATGGTAGTTGCAATTAAACCACCTCAGTAATTGATAACAAAAACGCAAGGTAGGTTATATTTTAATCCTGATTTTTTTTCTACATAAAGAAACATAGGACATTTGCCCACTTCATATGTCACTAAAAAAAACTTTAAACATATGAAAACTTACTATTTATTTGTCTTAGTCCTTTCAAAGAAGGATGAAGATTAGCAATCATTGTGCTTTACTGGTTTATGAATAAAACTAAAACCAAGTCATTCAAAACCAAAGTTGTTTAATTGATCTAGAAATGAAAACCTGAACTCAAGAGGATAGAAAGAAGAGTTGTAAGGCAAAATAGGGAACCTGCAGGGCTCAGAGATAGACCAACATGCTAGGTTCACAGCTTGTTCCTTAGCTCATTAGTTTGCTTTTAAAAACAAACTTCACTGCTGCTTCTGTCTCATCAGAACTATGCTGCCCATGCTTGACTCATCAAGTAGAAGAGCTCCTGTCCTCCATGTGTTTTGAATACAGGCAGTGGAGGCTGCTACACCTGCATCACCTCTGGGATCCCAAGTGATCTGACCAGAGATCCAGATTTTGAATTTATGAAAAGTCTAATGGCACAAACATTCATAACAGAGATACTCTATCTTTAAATATGAAAGCATACATGCACATACGAAGAAAATTAAATGAGATCATTTTGGGTAGGGGAATGGGGGAAGGTTGGTCCCATTTTTAAACCCTTCGGAGTTTCAGATTTTGTGATAAAAAGTCACAAATAAATTACTTGCATGATTTACGGAATAGGATTCAGCAAAGTACACGTAGAAATGTTTTCCTGAAACAACACTTAAACTGATGGTTACCACATTGTGGTCCACAGAACACTGGTGATTCCTGAGGCTGTGGTAAGTGGCAGACACTAACTTATCTTTGCAATAGATTTGTTGTTGCTTAAGTGTGATTCATTCTGAAAAGTTGGTAAATATGGTCCCAAATACGGAGTGATTATACACAGATGAGTAAGAGATTAACTGTAGCAGTGTCAACTTAAAATTAGCTGTTATGAAAATACAACTCTTTAGTATTAAAATAAATTAATAGCCACTTTTTTTTTTTCCTCCTTAAAAGGCATTAAGCATTTTCAGCCTCAAAAAGACAAAGCAAGGAAAAGGTGATCTTCCTCCTTTTGCAGCCAGGGAGACAAACCTTCTGGGATACTATTACATGAACAAGTTAAGAGGAAGTCATCTTGATTGTGGATTCACTGTCTTTAAGCTATTCTACAGTATGTACCCCTAGGGAGGCTTTTATGTTGTGGCAAAGATGCAATAGCTTACACTTTTCTGAAAGGATGGGGATTTGCATTTAACAAAATCAACTTCACAGTGAAAAGCTAATTCAAAATTACCATACTTCAACAAAGAAATAACTTTCCCCCCACCCCTCAGCTATTAAAATTCATTAATGTTACTTCACAATGGTTGTTTTAGCTTAAGCTTGTCAACCACATCTTTATCAATTATTTCAAATATTTTTTAGCACACACACACAACCCTAAGAGGTAGATACTGAAAATTGATCTTCGTGGGAGCAACCTTTTCTCCATTAAAAAAAATCCTACAATAGTTTTCATTGAAAGCATCACAACACTGATTTCTTTTTTTTTTTGCTTGAGAAGTTGAGAGAATGCCGCAGGGTTCCCTGAGAGTCCATGACTTACAAAGAAGCTCTCCTCTACATGAATGGAATTGTAAGGATCAGTAAGCATTTTTACTGACCTTAGAGGAAAATTAGAGTTATATTAGAAATATTGGCCTTAGGATGCCAAGACAGCAAAAGAGGGATTTTATGCTTACTGACACCATGTTTAGATGATGGTGAGAAATCTAGAAATGTCAATGAATCATAAAAGCTAATTATAATATGAGCTATTGAGTCTTGAATTTTTCTGTTTGCAGTAGCATGTGCTTGTAAAGAAATGCTTTGGAAAGTCCTGGGATATTTTTCTTCTCGCATCTGTGGTTGTGCAGTAAGTTTTCCCATAGTTTTCCTTAACAAGAGTCTTTTAAAACAGTCGCCCAAAATCAGCACATGAAATAATTAGCCTTTTGCAGAGCTAGGAAGCCATCAGACCTACTAACTTTAACAAGAATATTAAGCATTTTACAGACTGTTCTCTCATCTTCTGAATTCCAGAAATTTCCTTTTCTCATGTACTAAGAGGCATCTGTGACAGCATTTAAAAATAAGGTACCTTAGATAAGACTCCTTAGGGAATAAAATAACAGCAACCTTATTTTCATCATGTTCACTTACTCAGTTCATATTACCACAGTTGAAAGACTGACTTATTTTAACCTAACTAATCTAGTTGGCTATCTATATTTTCTAATACAAAATAGGTTTTTTTAATGGTCTGAAACCTAGGCTAGCTTGGCACAGATCAAGAACTAGCAGTTTTCCTACTAAACATTAGCAAGTCACATTTTTTCTGCTTAAGATCTACTACTACTAGGGAGGATACATAGAGAATTATCTTCTCTTTCTAGCAAACATGTAATTTTATATTCCTCACAAAAAATATTTTTAAATAAGTCTATTCCTATCCACTCTCTTTCAGGCTCCACATGGACCATCAGCCATCTTGTGGGTGGCTGAGCAAGAAAGAAATATTTATGCCTCCCTGCTGCAATTAATTAATAGTATAAACATTCAAAAAGAGAGTTTCCCATTTCATAACATCCAGTAATTGAATACTGAACAGCCAAACAAGTACTGCCACAGATATTTGAGTCTGATAGATGAGCAGAGCCTGACTTTGTGAGCTACACATTGCAGCTGAAGGTTTAAGTTAGCCCCCCACTCCCTTAAGGACATACCTCCATTTTTGTTGAGCTGGCTCATCTCTTCCCCCTCTCACTGCAACACCTCCTTGTCCCATTCTTAACAAAACAATCCACTGTTAAAAAATTATGACCCTATGTGGGCTCCAGCTATTGACTAGAAATACGTTTCATATTGTTACCTGGTCAACAAATCATGTAAGAGTCTCCCTTTCTTCCTATACAGTCACTTCAGAAACATATAGCCCTGAAGCTTTTCATTTGTATTTTATCTGAAGCAAACGAGGTAGGTTTTCTTAGAAGATAAATAAAAGTTCTGTATTACTCAGGAAACCCTCTGGGCCACAGGGCCATGGGCATCAGGGCAGGCAGCCTGAGGCTGCCCCAGAGCAGGGGGGAACTCACCAGTGGGTGCAGCCCGGGGAGCCCCGGCCAGGCCAGGCCAGTACAGTACAGCAGGTCCCCAACAGCAGCAGACACCAGCCATGGCCCTGCAGTCTTCAGGCAAAGGCATGGTAGCAAGTCAGGGAACAGCTAACCCAAGCGATAAACAGCAGGGAACAGGACTGAGAACAGGCAGACGCACAGCACAGCATGGAAAGAGCAGGAAGCCCTCACACCTGAGCTTAAATGGGGCTGTGCCCTTGGGCAGCAGGTGTGGGGGCAGCTGGGGCCACTCAGGGCAATCAAGGCCCATTAGTGCCCCCAGGGCTGGCGGCTTCCTGCGGCCGAGGAGGAGCATTAAAGTGCCGGAGCAGGGGTTTGCATTTATCCCACTGATGAATATTAATAAATTTTTAAATTATCTATTTGGGAGTAAAAAAAAAAGGAAAGAATTAGTCCATGATGAAAGAACTGCTGAATGACAGTTATCTGTTCTCCATCAAGAGAGGTGAAACTTGTTAATTTGTCTTATTTTAATCAGGATCAAGTACATATGACAAACTGTTTCAAATCATTGCTACTCAGGGGGTTGATGACAGTCTCCCAAATACATCTGTTCTTTAGTTCATTAGTAAGCTTCCAAAAAAAAAAAAAAAGATCCTCTTTCATTTGCTTAAAAGTTCCTCTATCAAGATATACGTATATGCAGACCTGGCCCCTTCATTCCTTTCTTTGATCCTATTTCCCCAGATGTGAGAACTCAATTTGTCCAAGGGTAATATTCAGCATGAATAATTACCCTGCAAAAAGCAGAATATGTGTCCTGGCCTTGCCCATGTCTGAAGCTGCAGTATGTAAAATCAAAGATGTGTAAACAGTGTTAAAAATACCTTTGTGATACAAAAAAATAAAATTCAAGATCCTTTCCAAGCAATGCAGATATAGGTCATGCAACTTCCTGACCTTCCTGTGGAAAAAACCTAAGCAGCTTCCTAGACATAACCTTCTCTTTTTATTAAAGCTTCTTTTCTTTCTTATTACCACTTCCCTTGATCTTCATTCTTCATGCCTGTTCTGAAGTCTCAGCTTAACCTGACTAAATTCACAATCATTTTCTTTTACCCTTTTGTCACTTTACTTCTTTTATTTTCTGCTATAATTCAACATATGCCCGCCCAACTTCGATGCACGAAGATTTCTGTGTATCTCCTCGCAGCACCTGGCTTCTGGAGTAGAGACTGAAATGACAGGCAGGATGCTTTGTGCCTCAGTTGCTGTTAGTGAACCTGAGAAGTGCTGCTGTATGTAACTTATATGGAATTAAGGAAACAAACCATGTGAACAGAGTATTTTCTGCAAAAGATTTACTTGCACTTACTATATTTGTGCTCAGAATTAGAATCCACGAGACATGCACACAGGCTTTCTTTGGTTATTAGACTACCTGTATCAAAATATGATTTCTTCTGCTAATACTGCCTATAATCTCTCACTTTCCTGACACCACATTTTTTGTTGTGAATTTACGAAAGTGATTACTATGGGATGGAGGCCAGACTGGTTCTCAAATGAAGAATGTTTCTTTTGATATTACTGCAAGTTGTAAATTGGGTGACAAAGTACCTCAGAGAAACTAGAATCTTCTGGTCAAAGCAAAGAGTTGGGTCTCAGAAGGTGGTTCAATTTCTCCACGCATTTAGGGTTTTTTCCTGGGCATATTAGTCTTTCTGTCACTGTTGCTATTACAGAAGACTAATACTTCCTTTCTCCTGTCTTTAGGATTTTCTTTTTTAGTTGGTAAGCTCTTTAAGGCAAGGACTGTTCGTACAATGTCAAGTACAAAAGGCTGCTGATTTCACTTCTGGCTTCTGAGGTACTATTGTAATACAAATGATGATGCTAATCATATTGGGTGAGTCTCCAGAAACAGGGCATTTTAGAAGTCTGATATAAATCAAAGGAGGGGAAAAAACCAACCTTACAAACATGGTAGTCTTAAATAAAAAGCTATTCACTTTTTATTCTTCTTTAGGTGCCCCCTTTAGTTGATAATGACCAGCAAACTAATGGATCTCTTGCATGGGAAGTCTTTGCTTCACTCAACTCTTTGTAAATCTTTAGTCAGATAGAGGATTTTTGCCTTCTTTTTTCTTTTTCCTTAAAATGTTATAAATATTTCTTTTCCATTTTGCTTTCCCACTGCTTTAGACATTGAGATGGTTATATCACAACCACAGATAAATTAAAATGACTGGTGTGAGGTTATAGATACACACAAGAACAAAAGGACTGATGACTGAGAAGAGAGAACTGCTTTAAATTATTCAGAGAGCTTCTTTTTCTTTCCTTGGGTTTTTGAGAGCAATTGGAAAAAATGATGAATGAATATGAACACTGCATGAGCAATCTGACAGCGTCAGACCCAATGTTAGTGCCATGTGCATGTTCCTCTTTTGATCACTCAGTTCAAAACTGGTTCAGTTCTTTTTAAATAGTTTACCTCTTTCTGTTTAAATGCAGAACTTAAAGATTGTCCTCTAATTCCACTTCAGAAATTCCTGCAGCAGTACACTGGAATATCTACATAGTACATACCCATGAGAATCATAATGTTTTCCAAACTTTTTTTTAACCTTGATAGTATTGTAAAGGAGAATCAGTTATCTTGAAAGTACTGAAAAACATGAGAGTAAAACCAGAATTTTTCAGTTCCTCCCTTCCACTTCTTGAATTAAAAAACAAACACTGAAAATAATTTTTTTCCTTAGATGTACTATCAAAGCAATACAGCCATCAAAAAGATACCAAAAAAAAAAAAGTTAATAACGCCCTTAAAGATGTCATGTCAGCCATAATCCTTGATTTTTTGAACAAGGAAAAAAGTTATGGATAAAGATGTGTGGGGTGTGTGCACATGTGCTTACTAGGTGGAGTTAGATCACACATTATGTAAATGATCTGTATGAGCATAAATAATGAGCTCTGTTTCTTGCTATATGCTCACTTACACAAGCAGAACATTGTGCTTATTCCCCTTCTTTTTTGTTGGAGGCTGGAAAGCAACGTCACCATATTTCTCCCATAAATCGTAGGACTTCTAAGAGAGTTCATTGTGATCACATTTACATCTCTCCTTTTTATTAGCCATGCCTTCAGAACACAAGGCAAGTGTTGGGGCAGTATCAGTTGCCAAAGCCAACCTGCAGAAATAGAGAAAGCCTTTCTTGTACCTGACTGGCAACTGGGCACAGTCCAAGGATAACAAGAACAACATATGAAGCTGGCAGAAATGAGCAAATTAGCAAACAAATGCACTTTAGAGGATGTTTTCCAAAGATTAAAGCTTGCTAAGGCATTTAATTCTCCCTGGTTTGTGAATCAGCTGTTCATAAGCTGTTCTAAACTATTTCAGATACAATGGGAGGGAGAAAGATACCTGTTTAAAGAAGCAGGATTATAGAATATCATTCCTGGCAGCCATACATAAATGCCACTATTTTCTACATTACAAAAAAAAAAAAAAAAAGACAAATCTTAACTGTTACCGCTAGGTCGCAGAAGTGAGTAGAGGGCAAATGAAGAAAACTAGAGGAGCAAAGGTTTTATATATATATATAACTGAACATATATAACCAGAAATATTATATATGAAAGTACTAAAATATTACTTATTTTTACTGATGTGGCCAAGGCCACACAGGCTCAAAGAAAACTCTTCGTTTCTATTCCAGGTGTTTCTCCTTGGAGGTTTAAGGTTTGAGCTGTATTCCCAACAATGCTGCAGCTCAATGATGGGGGCAGCAGGGAAGTTTTCTATGTCTTTCCATGATTTTGATAATATTGAGAGCTGGAGGGGTTCAGTTTTCTTCTTAACTCAGTTTAAAATAGGCACAAAAGTTGATAAAGAATATCATGAAATTGCCTTGACTATAAATTTGTTTAGTTTTGTAATACAGTTTGATTAATTTATTTGGTGAAATTGTTTTCTCCTTTTTTCAGAATGTTCTAGTAATACTTCTGGATATGACTTTCTCTTACTTTATGCTCTTTAATTGGTTGGCATGAAAGGTTGTAAGTTAGACTGACAGCCTTTGACAACCGTTTTCTACCTAGTTTACACAAATATAATTATCCACTTAAGTTGCAAATAGGTGCAAAGTCAGTCCTTCAGTGAGTCTTGTGATTCCTCCAAAGGTATACATTGATATTAATTTCTCAGCCCTTTAAGAGTTTTGAATTCTTCTCTGTTTCTACTTCTGCTTTGCTGTTTACTCTCTCCAATAACTATAACTGTGCTGTGAACCAGACGAGTGGACTGACCCTAGCCTGGGAAAAACCCCTGTCAGCAATGAAGAGTAGGTTAGAATCCCTAAAGGAATTTCACTCCATTGCCAGTGTGTACATATAAAGTTTATGAAATGAAAACATAATGCAAAAGATATCATCATCCATGTATAATAAACAGCCCCAGGACTGCATATTATGAAGAATACTAGATGCAAAGAAACAGTGTCCATAAATAAATTGTTGGCCTCTGTCTTTTCCTTGTCATGCAAGGACCGTACAGTTTGGTTTTCCCATTGTCAGTCCCTGGTAGTCATCACTAACAGAAACCTTCTATTCATCTTATTTAATGGCTTTGGATCCAGTGCGCAGTGGAAACAAAGAAAAGAATTATCTATACTTCCATGGTTTTGGATAAGACCCTCTCAGCTGGAAAATAAGATATATCACATAACATAGGACGTACCAGAAGCTTATCCTGCAGGAATATTCTGCCTGTATTTGTTGAACTGGTTTCTTCTTGACTCTGGTTTAACTCTGATGCTAATATTTTGTTTCTTCTGCCAAAAAATGTGAACCAAATCCCACTACAATGAGTGAATGAAAACACTGTTGGCTGAAATAACTATAGTTTTTTAGCATTTCTCATTGATAAATCGGTGTAACTATCTTTATTTTTCAGGGGAAAAAGAGAGGCACAGTGAAGAGATGTGATTTACCCAAAAGGCTGACAGCAAAGGCAAAGAATTCTAGAGCCTAAGTCCAGGACTCGAAGGATTATTTCCTCAGTTTGGGACAATCTGTCAATCACGTGAGATAGTCTTCTATTTTAGGTTTTACATACTGTGTTTTCTAGCATAGATTCCATTCATATTTTATATTATTACTGAAACTATTGCGGTATAAATGATCAGAACACTAGTGTCTTTTTCCCTGATACAAGTTTTCCTGAAAAATTCTGCCAGAAGATCAATTTTATGCAAAGCATATTAAATACTACCACATTAGGAAGCTGTGAAGACAAAGCTATTCTGGAGCCCGGGCTAGGATTATTCAGTCCAAAACTGTCAGGGTACAAATGAATCTTTCTATTCACAGTTTTCTCCACTTGCTGTCTTGGCGTGTTTTTACTTCACAAAGTGTACTTTTGATCAGTAAAGGACTTAATAAAGGGATGATTGCTCATTTTACTACTGCATGTAGGATACATACATATGTTCCTGAAACATAATTTCTAGGCAGATCACTGACACCTAATGTATAACTCAATTTTTTTGATAGAGTACATGTATACTGAAACATTTCACGGTGTCTACATTTCTTAAGATCTATAATTTCATTAAAACAGTGGCTCTCCATACAATTATTTAATCACAAAGCAATTTAACTGAATACTGTAGTTAAGCTTCCTCATCCCAGCAACAAGGGATTCCCATCACTGTCATTCACGTCCCAAAAATTATTTGTCTGATTTCACAGAGCATCATTTCAATTCAATGTATATCTAACTGTGATGGCTCCAGTTTCTCTCCTTTAAGACATTTGCTTTATTTTAGAAATGGCATTATTCTTTTCTATTTAATGTTTACTTTTAGTATATATCATTATCCTTTTTGCAACAACTCAAAATCATGCTTGATTTACCTTCTCCTGGCTTTTTAAATGACTGCCTGGTGCCTACATGTCAGATTCAGGGCGTTGAAGAAGGTCAAAGCAATGAAGCCTCCGGGGCTCTGCCAGTGAATGCTAAATTGCCTACTCATCACTTATCACTACCACAAGCTCATCCAGAAAATACAGCCATAGCATAATGGAAGCAGTGCTTGAATAAGCTTGAGACTTTCTTTTCATCACTCATAGCTTTCCAAATTTTACAGTTAAGGCCTGATTTTCTCAGCAGTAAGCATCCTCTCCTCATCCTGACTTTCAGAGAAATTGCTATTTGAGAATATAGCTCCTATAATTCCTACTTATCCCCCCATAACAAGAAAGACCTGTTACTGGACAGCCTGAAGGCATGACGGTCAGCAGCACTGACTGGGGAAGCTGAGTGTTACTAGGGTGAAGGAAAGGAATATATGGAAACCAGACTCCAAAACAGGTTCATTTTTTTAGGGGTATCCTGACAGCAGCATCTATTAGGGTCCCTTACCAGCGTAGAAGAGAATTCTTACAATTCTGTTCACTCTGGCTTAGGCTGCTGAAACAGAAAGTCTGCAGGTATTAAATCTGAAGCTGTGTTTTTCCTTGTGATACTTTTGTTTCCTTTGTTATGAAAACAAACAACACACTGTTTGTTCTCTGTGTTCATGCCTACCACAAAATAAACCATTCTATTAACAATCTCTTACTTTCCAGCGTTGGAAGTGCCCCAAAGAGGTATGCTACAGCAACACAGACAAATTACTTTAACAGGACCTCAACTTTATGTCCTTAAGTTTGTGCTTACATTCTTTTAAATGTAGTCTGTTGGAAAAAGTGACATTGAAAATGAATATATGTGAGGTTACACATGTACTGTGTGTCTCTGATACCTATATCATTTTCATCCACTTTGGACCACATTCTAAAACCTTATTTGCATTAAGCAGTACCTTACCTCACTAAGGTAAGCAAGATACTGCCCAGCTTGAATGAATGTTTCAGAATCTGGCCATTTAGAAACAATATTTCCCTTCAACTACGAGTAACACAATTAACTAGACTCTGACAACTGAAATGAATTCTTATCATCTAATGCATAATTACCAGCTACAAAAATGTTGCCGTGCAACTTTCATTCTACAGTGCAACAGAGAAATCCCATTAGCCTCAGATGCTGCTCCTGGTGACAATGACCTGTAGCACTGAAAGGCTAATGGAATTGCACAGTTGTCAGTACAGGCATAATCTGAGAGCAGTGAAGTTAAGCAAGTGTAGCTGAGAGCATAATTTAGCCTGCAGAATATTTGTTTGTGGTGAGCATGTATACGATGGAAAGAAGGCAGTGTGACTGGTAGGGTCTAAGCTGAATTTGAAGTGTTGGCAGTTAGGAAAAAAACAATTTTCAAGAGCAACTTGCTGACATAAGGTATGGAAATTCATGAGACTCAGTGATCCACTTCTTTCTATGTCAATATGCCATGCCCTTTTGTGCCTCTTTTCATGGTTGAACTGTATTTTAAACAATGGAAAAGGAGATTTAAAGGGCCAAACGTGGAGATTTCACCAAAACCATAAAAACATTTCTTAAAGTAAGAATTAATCAAGTTTTCTTAATTTGTTCATAGTTCTAACACAGTGCTCCTTCCATAATGACATATATCAATTTTCACAATGTTTTGGGATTCTTGTTAAAAAAGGAGGCATTTCTTCTTTCTGTCTATCCTTGAACATATATTAATATATTTATTAAAATACATGCATATTTTCAGTTTAACTTTTAAGTACGTTCCTGTTCTGATCACTAGTTCAGATTCAGTTCTACCATCAGTTAATAACCCTAACTTCAATATGATGATACATTGTTATAATTATTTTATCACTGATGAAGTTTACAATGGTTGGATAAGAGCACTCAGCTTTTAGGTCTTGAACATATCAGTGTAAGCATGTAAAGGATTTTATTCCATTAAAAGAACTACATGGCTGAGGTTTGCTTTTTTATGTCAGTATACCATGAGACAAGATCTTTGTTTAATGCTGAAGAAAACTCACATAGGACACAGTCTGTCCCTAAGCCTCAAAACCTAGGAAAAGTTAGAAGGACATATCAACCTTCCTACATTCATATTGTTTTTAACAAACTCCAGCCCTCCTTTCATTTCCATTCAAAAGCTCTAAATATGCAAACCTCAGAGTACCTGAACTACAAAACAAAACCTCCATGGTTTCCTCATTCACAGCGTTATCGACTGCATCAAGAGAGCAGCATAAGCAGATGCCACACAGTCCCTTCCATGCCGCAGGTCATTCTGCCGCAACGCTGTGGCAATCCTGGAAGGCTTTATGCAAACCTGCCGCACTCTCTGCTTTTCTGCCTCTTTCCTTCTACCCCAGCTTTAACTGTTGTGTTTGCACTGCGGCATATTGGTCGTCAAATTAAAATTCAGCAAGTTCCTTTATGGGATATTTTCCTTTGCAGACAGGTGATAGTAAATGTTCTGCAAATGCACCCACTATATAACTGATATTACGGGAAACAGCACATATGTGAAACATGAAAGAGAAGTCCCAGAGATTTTCTTTTAAAAGGAATAGGGCAACCCCTCCTCCCTCCAATAAACTAGTAAAACAGTCGCCAAAATAAGTGGGTTTTTAAGCTCTTCATCTCTCTGAATCAATTAATTTGCATTAAATCCCATTAATATTTCACTTAGTGTTCAAAATTTCAATTTTTGTGGTGGGGAGGATGGACTGCCACTTCAATGAAGATTTTTTCAAAATGAAGGCTCAAAGCTGCTGCATACATTGAACGCTTTAATGCAGGCACTGCACTGTAGCAAGTTGAAAGCAAATCTCATTAGGAGAGGATTCCAGGACAAAAAAAGGAACCATTGCTGTTAGTGCTAATTAGCAGCTTTTTCTGCTGTTTCAAAAGAAGTTCCAAAAACTGAATGAGTAGATGGACTATTTCACCCCAGCGGTATTCTTCCAGGTCAGGGGTGAGACACCTTGTGAGTGTGGTGCTACTTCTTGTTCTGATCCAACAGATAAATAGCCTGCCAATTTCTTAATCCAGCAATAGACAGAAATTCAGGTCTGCAACTCTGTATAACAATATCAGGAAACAAAAGAAATGCAATTTCTATTAGAACTGATGGAGCTCTTCTCTTTCAAAATTAACTGAACAATAATTCAAATGTGTGCAAAGTTGTGGGTCAGAACTTTAAATTCTGACATGTATTTTAAAAATAGTTTGTGTAATATTCTAAGACAGTAATCCATTTTAACCATACTATTAACGATGAACATGCTAGGTACACAGGCAGGACATACATCTTCTAGCCATGAGACAACTGAAAGAATATTGCTGCACACTGGATTCAGAAGACACAAGGAATGAAGGGACCAGTGAGTCAGTGCAAAGGAAACTCTCATATGAGTTAGAAAAGAAAAAAAAAGATTTCTGAAGCAGGCTACGACTTTAAACCACCATCAACTCTTTCTATGATTCACTTCAGCTTGGATTACAGAAAGGCATAGGCAAATAACTAAATACACAGCATTTACAAAAACACCCACAAAAACTAGAAACGACATAGTCCATCCAACTGTCAGGGTGCATAATCACCTGTACCCAGACAGTACATTAAGAGCGTATTTACCATACCTGTGTACACCAACTTCGGTTTTTTTAACTATGCACAATCATACGCAAAGAAAGTATATAATAATCCACAACTCCCGATTTCAAAATAATGTACTGAGAATAGCCATTTTCTCGGTCTTTCTCAGGCTCATCTCCCTAGGCTCAGAACCTTTAAGCAGCACACCCAAGTGCATCCAGGTAATCATTCAAATGTTAATCTACACAGAATCTGCAGACTTCAAGTGCAAAACAGTCCTATACTACATGAAAATATCTGTAGTTCGTGGAGCGATAAAAACAGTGTGTCAATGCATCATATTTAATCATGGGTGTTTGTTTAAAGGAAATGATATAACCAATACTCGTGGTGTGCATTGTTGGTTCTCTCGTCAGAGAAAAGGAATGTAGGAAAGTGAAAACTCTCTAAGTTTTAGTTAAAGTCCTTTAGATGTCTTTCCTGTGAACGTCCATGATTTCAGAAAATATAAGTCCATTTCAGCTTGACCATAACTCTGAGTTTCTTAGGTTATATTTTTTCAATCAGGTTTTGCCAGCTGTAGAGCTCCTGAAAGGAGTTCTTACCTTAAACTTAAATAAAGGGAAATGAGAAGATAGAAGAGCTGTTTATGGTGATTGTATTTTGTTGCCAAAGCTTTGAAAGGCATCTGCTGCTATATGGAAAAAATGTTTATTCATCCAAATTAGACAGCCTATATTGTTTAGTGAAAATCTTTGATAATGGTATCTAAATGCTCTAATATTTTCTTGACTATCTTTCACCTTGACAGTAATGCATTTAAGCTGTCAGAATCCTTTTAAGGGCAGCCAGGTTGACGATGAGATCCCCATGGGGGCTGGAGGTTAGAAACATACTTTGCTCTGAACAGTTCTCATTTTTTAAATGCTCTAAGCTGTTTTTAATGGGATTTATCTCTATCAAGTTCTCTAATCTCTTTCTTTTTCATGTGTGTTTTCCATCTATCACAAACTGCAACGCATTTACAGGTATATGTGGTTCTGAAATAATGAATTAATTTAACTTTGTAGTTCATTACTGCCTTTTGATCGTTCCACTAACTGGTATAGCCACGTTCTTCCTGAGTGCTGGTGCAGGAGATAGGATAGGTGTAAACATTTGAAAGACACAAGACATGAGGTCATTGGTTTTAGCAGAGACATAATCAGTAGGCGCAATAAAATGCCAGTTTTGATTAGGAGTTTGAAAGCCAAATAAAAGTTTGCTGAGGCAAGCTGAATATTTCTATCACTCGTACTGCAGCACAGCACTTGTGCATGGTGAGAGGTGACTAGGGAGGATTACCATGACCTTTTCGTAATGAACAGAACCATAAGCTTTTAGGGACTGGGTGGTAAACAAAGCAAAGAGCTGGAAAAGAACAGAAATCACATAACTTTTACTAAAGCTTGTTTTGTTTAGCTTTGTTTTTTAAATCTGTAAGATATTTTCCCACCACTGACATTTGATATCAATTGTGTATCCCAAAGCTGGAAACCAAATTTATCGTGTGACTTCATTCAAATTGCTCAGACCGAACTTGTCTCATTTTTAGCTACCAAAAAAGTAAAAGAAGAAAACTCAATGCACATGGGCAACACAGTATATGAAAAGACAGTAGAAAGTTACACCATTGGATATGAAATCTGAGACAAAATTTTAATACTCCAGATACCTAAAGATCGAGAGAACTTGATCACCAATTCTACCTGTGTCATTTGGCTAGTTGCATTACCTTGATGTGTCTCATAGTCTCTGTGCATTCTAACTACTAAAACCTGAATGAGAAAATCAAAATGTTATCTTCTGTCTTCTCTGTAAGACTTTCATGCTTCCATGCTTACTCCTCCTCTTTTCTCATAGATAGCAGAGTGTCTGAGCCATTGCATTGGAACATGATCGAAGAGAAATCTTTTATGCTTCCAAGGGAAATTGGTTTCAGGGGTATTTAATAACAATATCCTCCATGTCTCCAATTTTGTGCAGTCTTCCTTCTTCCTGAGCCAAAAAAGAATTTATGTTTCCTGTCTCTATACTCCATATTTAACCCAGACACTGATGACACTCAAGGGAGGTATTTGCACTTTCTCAGAACTCCGCTGTTTGGGCAGAGAAGGCCAGTATTGCCAAAGTTATTGCAGAATGTGGTTGGAAAATTTTCTGGTGAAGAGACTTTTTATTGCAGTGTCTTTCAACAAAGTAGCAGTTTATTTGAAATTTTCATGACTGACTACAGAAACACTTTGAAGAGATGCTTCATTTTGACTTAATCATTCCACGTTTTATATATTTTGTATTGCAAAATGCAATGTAACAAGCAGTTTCATGAGCATTAGAACTAACAGAGAAAGATTTTTCAGAGCATTTATGCTTCCTGGGAGACTGTGACTAAGGAAAGCATTGTGACGATATCTCTCATTAACCAATATGGGATCCTAACGTGAGAGAAAAACTAACAGATTATACTGGATTCTCTGTTTTTTAAGAAAATATTAGAAAATTAATATAGGGAATAAAATTAAAATTAAAAAATAATAACATAAACGAAGCTCTTTCCAAGATTTGGGCATTCCTAAATTTTTCTTTAATGTTGATTCTGTGGTGCGTAACATACAAAGAATTCAAACTTCATACTTTCCTTTAAAAAGGTCATTTGCCAGGCTATTTCACAAAATTTGTAGGAATTTAATATCACTGATCCATTTCAAAATATGGTTTAAAGTCACCAATAAGTTAAAAAATAATTTACAGGCTGCTGATTAACATATTTCCTTAGGAAACTAGGCTAAAAAGTGAAATGATACTATCAAAATCACCACAGAAAAATCAATATTTCCAGTGATGCTGCAACAGGACAGTTAATGAGGTCCAAATTAAATGTCTTCCTTTAAAAAAAAAAAATCCAATATTTATTTTTTAATTTGGTTTCAAATAAATTCAGAATTTTAACTGCAACTTGTAATTTACCTTGGGATAAAAATTCCTCCAGCAGCACCTCTCTATTATTTATGGAATAAGAAAAATGCATTATTTAGGTAGTAAAATAAATAACAAAAATAAATATATGCTTGTTTTTCTAAAGACCTCAGACATAGATAAATGACCCTATGTCCACAAACAGGAAGAAAGCAGAGGATGAGAGAACTATTTATCCAAACTTTGGATAGCAGAGAACAACAGAATTCAAATTCAGATTTTGTAATTGCTCATCTCTTGCTTTAGCTACTAGACTAGAGAATCACTGGGGAAGAGGTCATGGTCCATAAAGAAATTGTACGTTTCCTTTACCATCTTTGGAATGAATGTCATGCTTCTGCATCATAGTGTCCAGGTAAGCATTCATTTCATTTTAAATTAATGTTTTTCAGTCAAATAAAAAGAATCCCCACAGAATGAGCAGTCAGCAGGTAGCATTTGTTTCTATAAATGGAGCTGCCATTAAACGATTTTTATCCCAAAAGGATGGTGCGTGCACCTATTACAGTGATTTTGTTATACTGCATTAAGGATGGATGTCAGGCCAATGCTCCTGAAGAACTGGGCAGTAAGTTGCTTAGTGAGGAAGTCATGGATAAAACTCAGTGCAGGTAAATGAAGGTGATGCAGCCAGAAAAAAAACTATCCCAACATTATTATGCAACGATGGTCTTTCAACTGACAGTCACGTAGGAATGGGATTTTCATATTATAATAAATATCTCTGTGAAAACATCAGCTCAGTGCTCAGTAGTGGTTAGAAAGCAAACTTAGTGTTAGAAATGATTGAAAAGTAATAAAGACTAGAACAGACAATGTTATTATGCCACTGCATAAATCGGAGTCTGCTTCCTCTCAAAAAGCATACTGTGGAGATGGAAAAGGTACAGCAAAAGGCTACAGGAATGATCAAATGTGTGGAACAGCTTTTGCAAAGGGAGCAACTGAGTAGATTAGTATTTTTCTGTTTGAAAAACAGACAACTGAAGGCTGAATAGAGAGAGGTCTATAATATTGTGAGTGGAAAGCAGACAGTGAATAGAGATTGATTGTTCACTACTTCTTCCAATACAAAGGGGGAAGGGAGCAAGAGAGGGGAAGAAATCAAATAAAATTGCAGGGCTAGGATCAGAGCAAACTACTTTGCGCAATGTAGAATGGTGAGATATTTCTTCATATAACATGTGTTTAAGTTATGTAGTAGTTAAGTTACGAATTACTTTCCAAAGAACTCAGCAGATGCTAAAAGACTACATGAATTGAAAGAAACATTGGACAAAATCACTAAAGAAATTCCGTAAATCCCATTAAAAACAAAGATCTCTGCTTCAGGACATGTCTGACTCAGAAATCACTCAAAGCTAGAAGAATATTCAGAGGACGTACTGCTGTTTGTTTGCCTAGGCCCCTAGTCTACCCTGTGCTCCTGCATAAGTTGATGGCCACCATCACAGCCACAAGATGCTGGACTAGACTGGCCTTGGTCTGACTCTATCCTCGTTTCTAGATAGAAATTCTTCCAAGAGCCACAGGCATTGCTCAGCTAGAAGCTATCATCTAGGTCTTTTTTTCTCACACTTCATGTTTCTGGCAATTGTCTCTCACAATCGGTCTTTAAGAGTAAATTAGGTGATAGAAAAATGTTCAGTAGAACAGCCCTCTCTATCATTGTTTGTGTATGTGAGAGAGAGAGAGAAACAGAGAGAGAAAGAAAGAGAGAGAGACTAGTTGCTAGTGCTTTCAGTAGAATAAAAGGGTCTGTGATCCCCTTTACCAGGAAAAACTGCAAGTCAGATCATCAACTGGGTAAATTGGAATAGTCCCATTGCGATCAATGGAATTGCACTATTTAGCCTAGCAGAGGATTTAACCTGAGTTTCTTAAGCCTCAGAATGGCTCTTAGATTTGCAAAAGGATGTTGCTGACACACAGGACACTGCAAAATTTTTCAATTTGTCCAGCTGGTTATACTTTTCACTGTAAGTCAGATCTCCGATCCATCTACTCTCTTGCCCATTAATTCTGCTCTAAACCTGACCTTGTTTGTCCCTTGACCCTGTTTTGCCACAGTTCATAGTAATTCTTTTACTTGTGCAGCTCCATCTATCTTACAATCTCTGCCTCCTTTCTTACTTCAGTCCTATGTACTATAAAAATATCCACTAAATTTTCATGTGCTGCATAGTGTGCCAAGTTACTTCATGAAGGGCACTCCATAAAATGCTGTTCAGACAACAGTATCAAATATACTATATAGTTTATATAAAACTAATTTTGTGCTTCAACATGTGAACATCAATCCCTACAAACAAGATTATTTTAATAAACATTTTAGCCCAAGAAGAAGGGGGAAAAAAAAAAAAGGTGTTGTCTGTGTTGGTGCTGTACTGAAGAAGTGTTGGGAATAATCAACAAGTGAACATTGCATTAATGGCTTTGCAAACAAGCAGTTCACAACAGAAGGCAGTAAAGCAGTCTTCAGACGCTGTGTCAGTTTACATCTTAAGCTCTCTTGTACCGGCAATTTTCTTTATGTGAGTCAATGTGTTTTCTACATCTATTTATCACATTTTATTTTGGGGGAAGGTGGTAATTAGAAAGTTTCATTGGTTTGAAATATTTCTTTTGCATCTTTCCTAATAGTACAACTACAGGCAAACAGACTAAGATTTTCCACCTGCTACATTAAATTTTGTAAGGTGAGTAAAGCAGTAAATCAAATTACTATAAAATCTACCCTAATGATCCTTGTTCTAATTGCACCTTCTACAAGGACAGTTAGTATTTTTAAGAAGTTATTTTATACTAAGTATGTAGGTATGTATAACATGTGGCCAAACAATATTTGAGTTACAGTCCTAATGGGATTAACAAATTTAATTTTAAGTCCAATTGATGTTTACATCTTCAGTGGATACCATTAGGTTCAGTGGTTCAGAAGCTTTTAGGTAAGAAGCAGGATTACCCGTTCTAATAGGCAACAACAATGCAACATGGCTAGAGCAAGAAT
>NW_009211217.1:55369-60487 GCF_000690835.1 Fulmarus glacialis
ATAGGGTGGGAGACAGGGGGGTGGTAGAGCAAACTGCAGTGCGTGTGCGTACAGCTAAAGAAAATGCAATCCCAGGGGTAAGAGAGCCCTCCAGTACAGGGGCTGTCACAGTTACTAGGCCAATTGCATTGCTGTCTTTTCACAAGGTCCTGCAGTGCATCACCATGTCACTTCTCAAGACCTCCTCCTTCTGGTGTGAAAATTTAGTTGTTCACTCACTTGTGAATTCATTCCCTGCAAAGTGCAACCCTGCAACATGCCTAAACTGTATACCACAGGGAAGCATACACAGAGCCAGGAGGACAGCGACAGAAGTAGTTCAGATAACAGAAATAGTGTAACTGCTTCAGCAGTGAGAAATGCATGAGCTAATTAACCCTGTTGCTTCTCAGTAGGATAAATTAGCCTTTGCAGAGCACCTGCAGCTAGGCTGCACCTCATACCAGGCTAGCTAGTGTATGTGAAGCCTGGTTCAGCAAAAAACCCTGTAATAGATTAATTGTAATTTCGTATGATATAAAACAGCTCCTCTGAAACACAAAAAGATTAATTTCTTAAAAATACAAAGTCGGTTTTAAAAGCACTGAAACAGGTGTAGCTTATTATTCTTGTAAGTGCTCACTGGCCCACCTAAACACAATGCTGAAGCATCCCATTCTGCTTGTAGACTCTGCCCATTCTGGGGGCTGGATGAAGCATCCTACCTAATCCTCGTTATCTTAGAAGGTCAGTATTTGCTTTCCTATCTATGTTGCTCTTTTCCCCTTTTCTTTTATGTTCTGTAACTATGTTTTATAAGCTGCCTTTCATTCAAAATGCACACTACAGCACACTGGATGTGTTGCATGTGCTCTGTGGAGCACACTGTCTGCTGTTTGTTAAATTTCCAGATATCTTTCAGGCACTCGACATCCTGGACAAATGGGCAGATTTCCCTTCTTCCAGAATTTCTTGTTGGAAAAGGTGATCACGTTCACAGAAATCCAATCGTATGGTAGCCAGTATCTGACCATCTGACATTATTATCCTTTTCATACTTACTGGGAACACTTCCATTAGCAAAAATAACATTGGTCTCAGAGAAAATAGAACAAGGCAGGTTGTTACTAGCTGATAATAAAGACCAGTAAACCAATGAAGAAAATCAAGCTGTTCTCATTGACAATAGCTCACCATCTAGCCCTTGCATTTCAGGATCATTCTAAAGAATATTAAAGGTGCAAATATAAACTTAGACTTCTTTTGCTGCTTGCCATTATGAGTCTTCTCAACATCACATTATTGAATACTTTGTCTGGGCTTAGCACATTGTAAAACAACTTCTACATATTGCCAGCAATGTGGCAGTTGAGGTAATATCCATGTAGCTGTGCTAATGACCTCTTCTGTGTTTACCATATGTTACCATTCCCCCTGAAATGAAGTAAGTGTTTTACAAGAGTTTCTGCAAATTGACAGTCTTTAGCAGCTACTAAATGCAGTGTATTCTTGGAACAAGGCATGATGGAATTAAATTTACATCTCAGAAGGAGTGGTATTTTATAAGCACTTGTTGATTTTTGTAATAGCTTAACAAGAAATAATGGCAGATCTCAGTTACTGGTAAACACAACCATGTTGCGATGCAATCTTGTCTACCTTTCAGTATGTTATCCTAGTCCTATAGAGGAAAAATGTTACACACAAGTGTAGGGATCTTAGATTTTTCAGTGCTAACCTGGCAGAGTCCTGATTCTGCATCAGGTCTCCTTGAGGGAGGAGGGGACGGAAGGGAAGAACAACCTTCCAAAGTTTACCCCACTTGGGCTGGATGGCAAATTCAGCTCAAGGCATGTGTTGTGACTTTAATGGTTCTTGTGTGAAGCATCAGTTTTATACCAGAATTTAATTACAAGATAAAATGGGATATTTTTTTTTTTCAGTCAACTGATGAAAATACCTGGGGCCAGGTAATATTTTAAAGCCAGTTTTGCCAGCAGTAAGAAGCTTCATACTCACTCAAACACTCCATGCCCCACAGATTTGACTCACACCTGTTTTGTTTCATGTAGGTTGTCAAGGAGAAAGAGAAAAAATAAATAAAATAATATACTTGAGAATTTAACCCCTGGGTCAGATTATAGGAGAGAAGGAGAAAAAAAATCTACTTCAACAGGTTTAAGCAGTACAATAAATCTGTTCTGACAGATATTTGACAGCCATGTTTTTACTGACTTCTTTCTGTTTGAGGAGATGGGAAGAAAGCAGTGTTTATTGAAGGTCATTTTGGAACAAATAGGCAATAAAAAACATCAGAAAATTGATATGATTTTGTTCCACCAGCTAAGGGCCTGTCTGTGTGAGTTTAATAGTATATGAATTTAGCTCACTGTATTTACCTTTCAAGTCTGGCAGACTACTTGCCTACATTTACTACAAATCAAGACACTTTAAAATATATGTTATGTTTTAAATAAAGTCTTTCACTACTAATGAATATGAATATTAGAATACTCCTGGAAATACAGTGCCTGGAAGCAATTCTATGATGCCTTTTCTGTGTCTGGCAATTACCAACAGGGGTACATTTTAAGATTAAGTAATTCTAATTGAATATAGTTCATGAACATTTCAACAAGCTAGAAACAAACCTGGCATTCAGAGAAGAAGAGACTCTCCTCCTGTGAAGTTGTACATCTCATTAAGAAAACATAAATAGAATCTCCCTGTCAGGACTGTTGGTGCATGTCAGTTGAAGACTATGGAGCTGTAACAATTTACATCAGCTGATATGAATCCAGATCCTGATCCAGATCCTTAACAGTTATATTGTTATTTTAGTTTTTGCCAGCTGCATAATTTTAGGTGGAAAAAAACATTGCTACTGAATCAGAAATATTAAATCATGACAGGAGAGAGAAAATTTGAAAGTCACAATGAATTCCTTCTTTTAGTACTTCAGGTAACACTATAGTGCTACAGCGTCAGTTATAAGGATGGTGGATTAAACAGCCAGGAAGAGATGTTCTTTTTAAAAATTACTTGTATTTGTAGATGCAAGGAGAACATAAGGGAAGAAGACAAGAATAATCCTCCTGGGCCAAAACAAAGACCGTCTCCTTACAGTTTCAAGAAAAATATAGAGAAGATAAAAGAATGGGAGAAGTATATTTGATACATAAGTACTCTCCAACCTCCAATAATTTTCAGCTCAAGGACTTCCTGATTTGACTAGTGTAGAAGAGCTGGGCTGCCCAGTTTTACTAGTTTTCCATTGTGTCTGAAGAAAGAAGAAAAGACTAAATATTTTAGGAATCTGTAGCCATCCAGCCTTACAGAACCATACAGATTAAAAAATATGGGAGCCCTAACAGTACTGGAATACTGACTTTATCTCTGTAACAGCAGGAAATGAGAAAAACCTACCTAAGATACTATACATGAAGTGACACTAAAGTTTTACAAGAGTCCAAGAAAATTAGATGCCCAGGTCACTCCAGATTTCGGACAGATTTAGGATACTTACATCCTTTGAATATTTTTAAATGGTATTTCAGACACTTCTGATATTTCTTCAGGACAAGAATGTACACATCAGACTGTTGATGATTTCTGATTTATTTTGCAGGAGTAATGGAAAAGTGGACAACCTGTTTTTCTTAGCAGTGGTCCTTCCTACTTCAGTTTGGAGCTCATTAGTGGGACAGTGTAGGTAAATGTCCACTACAGTGACCATTCCAGAATTTTTAAGCAAAAATTCAGTTTCTGATGTTACCAAGCCATCACTTACCATATACAGAAACTCTTTATTTTCTTCCTTTAGAAATAACTTTCAAGTTCCCAGGAGACCACAGAATCTACAGTACAGAACCCAGAGCAATACAGTAGGAAATATTCTCACAAGGTAATATTCTTTTGTAAGTATTGTTCTTTAACTGTGTTATAAACAAAGGCTGTTTTTAGCCTAATATCTGTAGATTAAAGTCCCTCTAAAGTCTAGGTAGACTTTTTCTAGACTACAGTCTTATCTCTCAAGGCGTATTTTAATACTCATTGTTCAAAAAAGGCGCATATATATATATATATGTATAATAAGAGCTAGTTTTGTCTCCTAATTAAATATGAACTAATATTACCATTTCTTTTCATCTTAACATGGCTTTTCTAATACTTATATCTGAAATTCCTTTAAAGCCTATTACTTTGGAGTAAGGAAAATGGAAAGAGATATTTAAGAATAGCAAATTATACTGTAATTTATATTGCTTGTTTGGAGGATCAAAAAGAATTAGGTGATATAGAGTTAGAAAATTGATACCTAAAACTTATTCTTCAATCTTGGAAACTTATTCTTCAATCTTGGATAAAGAGAAGAAGTTAATCCATATTTGAAAAATTCTGTATTTTTATTTGTTTTGTCAACTATCACAATGACATGTAGGACATCAATCGGCCATTTAACAACAGAAATAGTTCTTGATTTTCTAAAATTATGTTTTCAAACTTACTACATACATTTCTTCAAAGACTCATTAGGGGATTTGTGATGGATACAATTTCATTTTGCTATACTCCAAAGGCTGAAAATTTGATACAAGTGCTCCATATGCCATGTTTCAAAGAAAGATGGAACACCTCAGGGGGCTATTCTGTATCAGACTGCAGTTTATTGTATAATTGTAGCTTGTCAACTTTTTGTCATCATTTGCAGTACTTAATTTTAAGCTTGCACATTTCATTATAAATAGCTTACTGTAACCTTGATAACTCTATTCACTTTCTGTTGATGGCTCTTGAGCAGCTTATAGCATAACTAAAAGCAGAGTGCATGATAAATATTTTATAAAGGCATCTATTGTCACCTATTTATCATTCATAATGTACTGTGAATGCACCATAAAATATGTATTAACATTTTACAGATGTTGTGCTACTACTAACATATATTTATATACATTATTAATCCTTTGTAAGCCATACAGCATTGTACCAGTTTAAAAAAACATATTCAAAAAGTTGGTGCATGTTCAAATTACTGTATCACAAAGTCATTAGGCATTTGAAACTCCCATGCATGCCACATTTTGGTTGATAACTAAGTCACAGCATAAGGGAATGGTAAATTTATACAATGAGACT
>NW_009211217.1:60518-70349 GCF_000690835.1 Fulmarus glacialis
CTACATTGTATAATATCCTGGCTAATATACTCTGTGGGGCTCTGGCAAGCTGTGAAACTACAGTAAGCCTATGAGGAAGAATACCTAAATCAAACTATCATCAGCTGTGTATGATTTTCACTCTTCTTTTCTACTGTTAAAGAAACTTTGTGTAAGGCTTGATTTAGTTCAGATTCAAAGCTTTGTTTTAAATTAATCATACAGCTAAATTTGGAATGCCCATAACTGGGGAAAAAAGCAATTACTGAATGATCTGCAGAAATTTGGGAAACAAAAGCAGACAGCATAGAAAGACTCAATATTATTAAGAATAAAAGAGAGTAAAAAGCATATAAAAGTATATAAAAAGAGTAGAGAAAGTGACAAGACCAAAGTATATTTTTACTATACGATCTTGCCTTTTTCGTACAAATAATGAGATAATTTTCACATCTAATATATGCAGTTAGGACAAAGATATGAAAAAGATAATCCTTGAGAAGATCTTTGTCAAAAACTTTTGACTACTGTTCACCTCTCCACTCAAAGTCATGGGATCTAAAGTTGTATGAATAATTGATGCTTCAGTTCAGAGTTCTTACTTTCTCTATTTTTCTTGTCCAATGAATAATTCATTATTTTTGCAAAGTGGAACACTTTAAATAGGAAAGATTAAGAAAAAGCCATCTTCAAATACTCCGTATCACTTGACTTGGAAAAGCAATATACCTAAGTTCCTGTCCCTTTTCTGAATTTGGCAGAGAGCAGAGCTGAATCCATATTTCTCAGATGCTGAGAAGGTGTGTGAGTAGAAGGAACACCAGTATCTCCACTGTAGTTTTAGGAATTGTACCTCTTGCCTCTTGGACAACCAGCTCTCAAAAAAAGTGAAAACATTTTGAGTAACACTGTTTCAATGTTTTCTAGATGTATTACTTTGCTTTGCCTGAATTTGTTCCTTGAAGTTGGGTCAAGATGGCAAACAGTTCGTACTACACTGAAATTCAATTTTTTAATGAATAAATGATTCCCAGAAAGATTTTTGCCAGCTCTGATGTTATCATATATTCATTATGAACTGGTCTATAGATGCTGTTAATCTTTAACAGTACTTCATCTAGTACTGATTTTACATATGTGTTAGTATATCACCTGTCTTTGCTTTCTAATATTTCTTACGAGACATTATTATATTTTTGTCAGGATGACTAAATGTTGCAGTCCTTAGACTTCTAGTATTCATTATTATTTGAAACCTTAATATATCCATAAGATGAATTAATTTCTAGGGTATTCAGAAAGATAAGACAGAAGATATTGCCTCTTGGATCAGACACTACATTGCCTGAATCCTCCTCAAGCTCTTCAAAAATATTGAGTTTTTTAATTCTCAGTTTTAATTTATATTTTATTTTATTTTTAAAATACTTACTTGGATCTTCCATGCCTCAGACCTATATCACCTTTATGTATCTTCCTTTTGATAGTAAAGCTGAGATTTCCAGATAACTGAAAATGGAGCCACTCAGCGTAAGTCGTAATTATTCTCTATGTGCTCTCTTTATACAAAGTGAAACAGTTTGAACAGGAACAATTGGAAAGATCCATCCCAGAATACTTAGAGACCACACTCTGTACGTTATTTTTAATGAGCAAGTAACAGTAGCTTCAATTGACTAATGTATATAAATTTAATGCTGGTTTAAAATATCCATTGCATTCATTAGCTGATAGGTGGCCAACCTGAATTCTATAAAATTGTCAGCACATCCCTACTTTCTGATGACATATAGCATCCTTATTATCTTAAGCTTTTCATTCTAGTCATAGTGAAGTTGTCAGAATACAACAGCTCATAATGTTTTTTCTTGCTACTTTAAACCTTCCTCGATCTTATCTAAATGGGTAGTAAGGGATTTTTTTTCTTCTTTCTTTCTTTTTCCCCTTCTTTTTTCATATTAACTATATGGCAAAGATTTGTGAACCTTCAAACTTCTTCTAGTAAATGCATAACTAAAATGTTCCATCTGCTCGAGCAAATTTCACAGTCCACAACGAGCACTCGAACACTAATGACAGGCTGCATGCTACACTAGAGAAAGACCAGGAACAGAAATTGGGAAAGGAAGGCCAGTGGGCTCTATAACACCATACTTCACTGCTCAGATGTCCAAAATAGTGTGCATTACAGTTTAATTAGCTTGTCCATTTAACGTGTGCCTTTAATTATTCACTTATGGCAAGTCATCACAATAGCTCAGCTCATGTCTGCCTCTGAGACATATCACTGCAATATTGCTGTTGTTTTTAAGCTTGTCATTAATATTCGTCTCCTGAATGGCTCTTTATGAAGATCCCCAGCAGCCAATCTGAATGAGGGACTCCCCCTGAGCTTTCAAGTACTATTTTATTGTGAAAAGTTTTCACACTTCATTCATACTGTGAAGCTCTGATAGGAGGAAAAATGAGCAGGAAAAGTTACAACTTTCTGAAATGCTACTGCTTGTTAATTGGGTTAAAATTCTAAATAAATATCCACTTAATGAAAGCCTTTTTATTAAGTTCAACAGATAGACTATAAAATAAACAATGCCCTTTTAAATCTACACATTCCTGCCTTTCCTGATGTGAACCTCTTTCATCCTCCTTTACAGCAGATTCCTGTTAAACCCAAGAACTCAGTAACTTCAGAGAATGAAGAGCATATGAAAAAACAAAAACTAATCTTTTTCTCCTCTTTCCTCTCTCTTCCTGCCTTGACAGAACTCACTGAATAGGAAAGTGAATTTAATTTTCTCGCCCTCCTTCCAAAACGTTACATGGTGCTGTACTGTTATGGTATGTACAGCTATGTTTCCATTAACAGGAAACATTTCCAAAGCATAAAAAACTTGAACTGCGTTTACTTTAGGGTATCCCTAAGCTCATCTAAACTACTCTAAGCATGTTATGTGAGCATGTTATTGAAGTGCTTCAGATTCTATAATACATTTATTTTCTTAGCACCCTGTGTTTTAGGGTTACTATTTTCTCCTGTTTACACAGAGGAACTGTTGTAAATTCAGGTTCATGCAGCATAAGGAAATCTGGGGCAGAACAGATTTCTGTTTTCAAACCTGCTTTAGAAGGTTATAGCAGACTCCAGTTATAACGGACTTAGTAACTAACAACCATTTATCATAAAGATTTTATTATAAAATCATAGCTTCAGGCTTCTAACTTCATTATGTAGTTTACACATTACTGACTGTTGTTATCTAACACTTATTAAACATATCTTCTAAACAGAACACCTGACAGCCCATAAAAATCCCACCAATTTTATTCTCTTTATGTCCCCAGGAGAAAATATGAGTAATGTAACAGATGCTATTCTTTCAAAAAAAAAAACCAAACCAAAACAAAACAAACCCCTATTCACCCAACCTAGGCTACAAATGTTTCAGAAGAGAAGGACACATAATTTGTTTAAAATGGACCTAGTGGTGATAAATGTGGATCCAAAATACATCTAAGTGCAAACTTCAGAATAGGAGTGTTTTTCGTGTCTATGTAATTTGCTTTCTAGGTATTACTTGAGTATCTGAGTCCTCTTCTTTCTATACAGGATCTCCTAAGAAACCTGTCTATGAGTCTGTTGTTTCCATCAATTAATCTAGGAGTCTTGTTTGAGGAAATCACACCCAGGCATTGACCATTTGTGTTACCCACTCTCTAAAACAAGAGTCCATCTTCTCATACACATGCTTAATCCCTAGTATAATCCTTTATACCCCTGCTCTACATGGTCCACTGCACATGGGGCTTTTTTCATTCTACTGTAACACAAATTTATGGTAAGAGTCATGAATGTGACTAGTTTCACAGTGCTGCTATGTCACATTGTACATCCCCAAATTCTCCACATTCATTTATAAAGGACTAAAATCCTGTTACTATAGTAACTGCAGTTTTACATGCCCTGACTGTTCTCTAAAAGCTTTGCTACAACGCTGCTGCAAGATTTTTTTTCTCTTTCTTTACTGCTATAAATCATGAGTTCCTCACCCAGCAGTCACATATAAACATTTTCAAACATTTCTCTGATAAAAAAACCTACTCTTTAATCCTGTCTCTCCTGAAAGAGCTAAAACAGTAGGGAAGTGATTTGAATCAGTGATTTTAAATTGCTTGATTTAAAATTATGTTAGGTCTGAGCTTTATGAAAATAATTTGTAAAAAAAATTGCTACTGCAACTTTAAATTTTAATTTATAATGCACCAAATTATAATTTTTAACATAGCACAATTGATAAGGTATCTTATTTAAATTTTATAAAACTGCCATAAGGAATACCGATTGTATGAAAAAATAAGATCCAAATCCTTCACAACCTTAAGCTACAATAAAACTACGCACATGTCTGAAGATAAGAATCTCCATAAATCTTGCAGAGTATTAGGAACAAACTTCTTTTTATTAGTAACTTTTTGAAGCCTAAAATGGGTGCGACTTCAATTCCCACTTCAAAGAAATTCCTTTGGTGTTAAAATTTTTAAAATTGTTAACTTTGCTACATTTAAATATATGTATGTTATACTATAGGTAAGTAGCAGGACTCTGCTGTGTGGCAGGAGCTCACTAGTCATCAACATCAGACTCGCAAGGTATGAGCACAAATGACATTTGCCTGGGAATTCTCCGGGAATCCACTGACTTCCTGATCCCACTATGTGGTGTCGACACATGCTGTGCCATGGCCCTACTTTTGTCTCTGATGCTGCTGCTCAGAGGCTTCTTCCGTAGCATAACGGTGTTAATAAAAAATAAAGAATGCCTGTCTTGTGACAGCGTGTATTTTAACATGAATAAACACAGGCAGTGCTTCACAAATACAGAAAGATAAAATTACTAAAATCAAAAGAACCAGCTCAGAAAAGAACTCCAGGTTCTCAGTCATCTGATTTTCATCTCCTTGCTCATCTGTCATTTGGTTTACTGACTAATCAATCTGTATACCTGACAGTGGATAAACATTTCAAGCTCTGGATCCCTTCCTGTTATTTTTGCCTTTTCCATCAGTTGCTAGATTCTCTATGCTGATAAGACAGCCTTCCCATTTCCTTTATCAGCATACCAGAAAAACCGTGCAGTAGCGCAGTGTTTCATCATTTGAACATGGAAACTCAGGAATGTGGCAACCTAAAATGAAAAATGAGCCCCCTGTTTCCACATCACACTTCTGACTTGTGAGAAACAATTTAGCATGACTTAAAAGTTCCTGATGTTAAGGGGAGAGCTGCTGAGGAAAGAGTTTTTTCCCACTATCAACCACTGTACACAGATTCCTCTGATTAATGCCTGTTCTCAGGTGTTTGTATCTGACTTGTAAATACAGTCCTGGTTTCATTCCAGGATGCTCTGCTCCCAGCTGTAGGGCATGCATCTACTTCATGATTTCTGCTGAGGTTACTGCCTGGCCTGCTTTAAAGAAATCCTCATTTCTCACAAATCTCAGTCTGTGCTACTTGTTGAAGTATGAATTAATTTAGTGCCAACCTCACCACATGCTGTTAGCAGGGGTTTTGCCTGTTTGCCTGGAACATAGAACTGAGTCCCTGGAATGGCTACTCAGATATCCAGAAGTGACTAGTTGGTGGATTCTGCTTTCTCTCTGGAAGGTGGAAGTTGAACATGTTGTCCATTAGCATGTGGTTTTCCTCTCATCACAATGCAAAGGCCGCAAAAAATGCAGTGTGGTCAGCTGGATTTACTTAGCAGAGGCTTCTTCAAGATGCATTCTGTTAACTATGGCTGCACAGCCACCGTGCCCTCAGAATGGCTCGACTTGTCCCATTCCGAAAAGCACGGCCAGGCACCTCTCCTCTCAGCACAGCTGCATTCAGTATCTCTCAGGGCTTCACTTGAAAAATGCCAACTTTGTATCAGTGTGGTTTCTAGGCTGCCTGCTCAGGCATTGCTCTACTATCAGTTAAAAACTCTGTAAGTTTGAAATGTTTTGTGACTGATAACTTGTATATTATTTCTTCACTCCTCTAATATTAGTCCTTGGGTCTGTATCTTTGAATACTATCTCCAGGGTTTCTCACTTGTGCATGCAGCATCCAGAAAAATAGTTGACCAGAAGTTTAAATTTCTGACCTTCTTTCATAACTGTAGTTTAGAATAATTATTATTTTTCAGGCTCTTGGCATATATCTGAAATCCCTCAAAAAGTGTCAAATAAAGGTTACCCGTTCAATATTCCAGAAGCTGTTCCTATCACCATGAACTAATCACTGACCAACTGTGACATCTTTTTGATACTGCTAGGTGCTTTTGGATCAGAGATGATTTTTGTGCTGCCTGAAAATTCTTTTCCCACCACAAGGCAATTGATCCAGCTTGCAGGTGTTACAGAAGGTAAAATGAGGCCATTTATTTCCAGAAATATTCTGTCTTTATTTGTTCTGGTACATAGTTTAATCATGTGTTTTTAGGGTACTTTAGGACCCATGTCTCATTTTATTATGCCCTATAGAAATCCACCTCCTTTTCAAACATCCTTATACTTTGTTAAAACTTTAGAAAGGCCCAATAGGGATTCCTCTTCTTCCCTCTTGCTGAGATTATTCCGTAGTCACAGTGGGATCAAGTGCATTGTTTTGCACTATCCTATTGCACAGAAATGGTTGATTCTTGTGTCTATGTCAACTACTGTAAATTCTCGATGCAAATGCCTTGTGGTTTTTTGGGGTCTGTCTCTCCTCAGTTTCACAAAATAAACTGATATACTCTCAGATAGATCTAGGCCAGACGGCACTTTTTGTATGGCAATTTGGAAACGCAGGATTTAATTTTGAAGTTATGCTTTAAAGCTTAGCAGCTGCTATGGCTGATGGGAGTTTCACTAGCTTGCTTATACTGCTTAGCAATGACACACACAATAACCCATAAATTCTATTCATGGCATCATCATTGTTGTAGCAACTTTTCTTGGCTGGAAGGCTATAACATCTTATTTCTGAGCCAGCTATCACTGTCTCCCAGTCAGGCAGCATAGCCACCGCCAAATATGCCCTCAGGATATCTGTGGAGGAGAGCACCATTGTGTGTTTCTGGTTTGTCAGGGAAATTTCTGGGGACACAAGAAGAAGAAATTTGAGTAGAAGAAAGCCCTGGAACTGTCCCAAGTTTTTTGCCTAATAATTTAAATAAATGAAAGATGTGAAAAAATATAAGCACTTCTGAAGGCTGAAACTCTCTCTGTTCACTATCCAAGTTGTGAGGAACAGTGCACTCTAATTTTATTAATTCTACCTTCACTTTTCATGTGAATTTTTTACAGAACTAATATAGAAGAGTTGTTCAGAGGTTAGGAGGAGTACTTTGGTATTATGTTATCTGCTGGTTTTAATTATTTCAAATGGAAAAGAGGCCTTCAGTCCAAAAAACAGCTAAGTTGCAGATGGTGTCATAGATAGATGCTAGCAGCAGCACAATTAGCCCACATACTGTCTACAGTTACTGTACCTCTGTGCAGAATCCAGTAGTACATGGGTGTACCTCATTTCCAGGTATCATAAACCTCATATAAAGCTCATATATCAGTGTTTATTGCAAATAAAACATTCACAAGTTGCAAGTGAAGAAAGACTTTTCTTTTGCCATATTTAGAAACACAAGCATGAAACTTGAGTGAAGGAAGGACAAAGTGAATGAGTCATAAACACCTCCCTTCCTTTCTCCTGTTCCCCCAGAAAATCTTAAATGTTGGAGCTCATTTTAGGAATAAAATTCATATTTTCCTTCTCATAATCCTTCCCACATGTCAGTTAAGCACAGTTGAGTACACACAGCACTATCAGCTCTGTAACCTTTTATTTCAATGTAGGACAAAACTAACCAAAGAAAAAAAAACCAGTTTGTTTGAATCAATGATTATTTCTAAGATCCTTTTCACCCAAATTTCTACTCAGAGCGTCCAATTGAGTGTCCAATTAATTAATGATGAGAAAACCACATAAGATAGAAGAAGAAGCTGCAGCAGTCTTCACTAATTCTTCACAACGAATCCAGACCAAATCTCTTAAGAAGGTCAAAAATCAAGTTTCTTTTTTTTGATATCCATGCTGTACTTCTACTTTTTGTTTTCAGACATAATCATTTGCAAAAGCTAATTCTTCTAGCAGAAATCACAGAAAACAGGTATGAATAACAGTATATGAACAGTATGAGTTGTCCAGGTAGGGAAGACCTATATGTAATTCATGTATATAAAAATGTGAATCCAAATTTCTGCATAAAAAATTCATATTTTATATGTAAATATATAATTAAATACAAAGTACCATTTGTTTTATGACTGGCTCCACAAAGTTGTTAGCATTTATATTTGGAAAGGCAAATAAAACCCTGGAATTGAAGGCAAAGCAGGTAGGTTTGACTTGACAATAGGAAAGTTTGAGGGAGGAAAAGATATTTTTATGTTTTCTTTAATGATGAACTGTTTTGCAATTAGCATGTGCAAAATAAAGGTGCATGAAAATTTATCTGACACATACATACTTTCAAAAATGTGATACTAGTAATTCACAAGGTTTTGGTTGATGGAAATTTTAAACTTCTGAAGATTTACGTAATCAGTGCTTATCCCTGGCTGTCTATAAAATTAGACTAGTGATTCCACAACATCAGCTTTTCCTATAGCAGTTCAGGGTTTTCAGTATGAGTATTCTAGGACTCGCAATATAATTTTCACATCAGTTTGTCTGCTTTGTAGACTATTCTTCCAATACTTCATAAAAGGGCAGAAAGATCACTCTCCAGTACACAGATTTTTTGTACCCACTTTAATCATTCTTTGAAAGCTCCTGAGACTTGCTCTTGAATCTAGCTAAATGGAAAACCTCCACTTCAACAGCTCATTCAGAGAGATGAAATTCTGCCTACTACATGATTGAACACATTCCCGATCAAAAAGTAGCAATCACTGAATACATCAATGAACAATGACATTGCAGAGGGCATTGTTCTTTATTCTGTCCAATAGACCATGGCAAAACACCTCTTTCATATCAGAGATTGCTACTGAATGAGTCAGCGTTAGAAAAGCATCTGGTCTTGTACTTTTTTTTTCTCCTACTCTTAAAAAATTATTGAAAAACCAAACTTCAGCAAGGTTCTGCCTTAGAAGTAGCAAATTAATTTAAAATCCCATTTCATTTTACATGGCATTAATGTTCTTTAAATGTTGGGATTGATCATCCTGTAGCCATACCATTAGGTCTCTCTTCAGGTGTGTCCACAGAAGTTTGGCATGACATCTTGAACAGTTTTATCAGGGAGAGGGCTTCTCTCACATGTATTTAGACTCAGAATGAATAAATAAACAAACAAACAAATAAATGTTTGGGTAGAGCTTTTAGAGACATTCTTAGGACTGTTCTTTGCTAAAAAAAATTGCCATAGTTGCATATTTCAGGATCCAGGGGTTTGAAAAAGCCAAATTGTAATAGTTGGTAATTGCAGATGAAGGGGAATTAGAATCAAGCAACACACAATCCTTACCTTGATATGGTCCTAGCTTTGAGATATGGCAAATGCCAAGATGATCAGGAGCTGGAATACGGGACATATGATGAAAGGCTGAGAGAACTGGGTTTGTTCAGTCTTAAAGAGAGAAGACTTCAAGGGGAACCTATTGCTCTCTACAACTACCTAATGGCAGGGCACAAAGAAGATGGAGCCAGACTCGTCTCAGACATGCACAGAGATGCTTTTCAGAGTGGAAAGACAAGAAAAAATGAACAGAAATTGGTGCACATGGGAAATTCTAACTCAATACCAGAACTTTTTTTTTTTTATATATA
>NW_009211218.1:0-8097 GCF_000690835.1 Fulmarus glacialis
ATACAAATATATTAAAATATAAAGATATAAAGAGAGCTGTATGTCACAAAATAATCTGTCTTGGGATATCTGTAACAGACCTTTCTCTCTATCCAGTGGACAAGGCATTGAATTCTTTGTTCCGAGCTCCCACATGGGCACGAGGAGAACTGGGGCAGGGCTAGAAGCATGAAGATTCATCACTGCTGTTAACAGACAGTTTATAAGATTTAGTAAAGGTTGTGTTTGAAGAACAGAGGATGGAAAGATGCACTTGATGTTTCTCTTTTCCTGTAAATTACATTTCTTGCATACAGAAAAACTGTATGCTAAGCCTGAGTTTGTGGAGGGAAAACAACATACTGAAGAAATTACTTCCATTTTGTCCCTAGACTAGATGTTCAGACTCCCAGCAAAGGCAGGGTAGGAGTGAAGATCGGGAGGGCAGACAGTATGTCTCTTGCGATCATTCTGAGCTGGGTTAAGTCTGGATTTAAGCAACATTTTTTTCTCTATATATACTTAGGCAGGTCACTGCAGGCAGCTCCAGCTGAAATTTATCTAGAACAGCCTGTAAGGCTTAACAAAATTGTGGCTGTGTCTTGCTCCAAATTCATCCTTTGCAACTTGAGGTCACGTGGAAGGCATGAAGACTAGTGTCTCGACTTGACTACTCTTGAGATTTTATTCACAAATCTTTCTGGAGAGATGTGTTTGCTATATCCTGGCCTTCAATTAAAAGAATATTTTCACCCAAACTCTAGATAATCTGAATCCTAAATTCATATTCCAGATTTTTATTTTTGAAATAATAAGATTTTTCAGATAATCTGGATCTTTTTTCATCACTGAATGTTTGTGATAAATGCTGCCCACTCAGAGTCTTATCTTTTGCATTTCTTTATTTTCACCTAAAGGTGTGGTTTAATGGCTGTTTTAACAGACAGCCAAGGTATATTCCCACATACAAATACATGGAGGATGGTAAAAACTCCCAAAGTTTTCTTCCCACAGTTTCCTCTGCATTTTTGGAAGATGGTCTTGGGACAGAAGGGATCTGTACCTACGTATCCATCTCGGAAATGCCAGGCCTCCTGGTTGGAGATTGCAACACTTAGTCCCCTAATTTCTGTGTAATAAAGTTACCCACATTCCTCCTTGGTACACTTCGGGCTTATGTGAAGTTATAAGTGTTGAGATTTGATTAATTGTAATCCATGCCTAATGCTTAATAATAGAATATTTTAGATCTGTATATATGCATCCAAAACATACTCTGTCGTGCGCGCTCGATTCCTGTCCTGCGCCGAGCCAGTATTTTTTATTTGAAAAAACAGTTCTGGAAATGAAAGCAAGCCCTGCCCCTCCGACATATCTGCCAGCGCGTAGCAGTAGGATGCGCAGCATCAAAGCCTAGAGGGAGACAATCTGTCTTGCTCCTTTTTTTCTCACCTTCCTGGGCCAGACCCAGACTGGCATCCCTGCCTGTTATCTCTGCCTGCGGAGGGTCGCTGTTGCTAAGCAACTGTGGACCAGGCACCACAGCCTGGTTTTAAAACGGAGAATTAACTAAATTAGTTGTGATGAAGACAAGATACAGCTGAAGAGCAGGCAGGAGCGAGGGGAAAAAAAAAAGCAGCTGTGATTTGCACTAGAGAATAAAAGGTGTCCAAGCAGAAAGGGGAGTTTTGAAAGCAAAGAGGGAATGATGTGTGTGGCCCAAGCGGAAGAAATAAACGGAGAACTAGGTGTTCTTCAGGGCAGGCGCTGTCTCTGTAGTTGTACATCACCTAGCACAGCAAAGCGCCAAATCGAGGGGTCTTCAAGGACACTATCGTAACATAAACAAGTGAACAAAAAGTGCTGCCACAGAATCTTCCACCTCCGCCTCTTGTTGGTCCCGATTTAAACACTGCCTCACAGCCACTTCTAATAGGAGATAAAAAATATGGAAGGAAAAGTGAGGGAATTTAATAGTTCAGTTTTCTGTCCTGGGGAATTGTTACCTCCGTTGACTCCTTGAGCCACCCTGGCTTGCATGACATCAAGCCTGCAGCGGCCTTGGGTGACTGCACGTGACTGGGGACTCACCATATATTTTTTGTAACCCTAACAATGTCACTACTGCATTCATGCATAGCCCATAAAGAATTTTTCTTCCAGTAAGGACATTCTGTGCTAACTAAGTGTGGCCAAATCTCATTCTTTTGTATTGCCTGAGTTCCCAGACCTCAGAACCCAGATCGTAGCGTTCCATGAAAAAGCACATCGGCTATTGGGCTCGATATCTTACATTATTCTTCGAGAGATATAAAGGCCAAGGAAAAAATATGCAAGTTTTTCTGAGCATATTAATGTTTTGTCATTAATTCACTGCAATAGTACTTATTCCCATCTATGTTCAGTTTTCATGAATATTTCAGCAAATAATTTCACAGGCTGAAATAGTCTTAGAAGAAAAGTATGCAAATATTGAAGAACCTTGCTAAAAAAAACCTGTACTACAACTGTGATTCTACCAGTTACACCCCCTCAGTCATGGAGCATATGTGTACCCCACTGAATTTTTGGTCTAGTTATGACAAATCAATGTAAATGAGAATTCAAATATTGAATATTTAGGCCGGAAAATTTACAGGCCAAGAATTCTTTGTTACAATTAATTTGTGAGTGAATCTGAACAAGCTTAACAGTTTTCTGGTGTTCTGAACATTGAAAACAAAAGCAGAGAGAAATAAGTAAGATGATTGCTTTTCAGCAACGCAGCTTTGCTTGTAGTGGGTATCAGTCAATCATTTGTTCTATTTCTCTCCTGCTCTTAAATGTCAGCAATTGATTTTAAGAGATCTTAGTTTACAAATATATCTTCAGACAACTTTCAGATACTACTTTGAGTTTTACATAAAGCAAGATAGTTAAATCTCATAGCTTACTCAGTGACAGAGTCCAATAAGATGGATTTCTTACATAATTCATTTCTCTGAAGTACATTTTTTTAAATAATTGGTTGTCTCAGCAGAATATTATATATCTGGGTTTTCAGCACGTAAGCTAGAACTCTCTAGAGAGGTGCTTAAAAGTTAGGGACCTCTCTTTTGGTTTCGGTATTGTTAAGAATGCAGCTGAGCTGACATACCCGTAGATGCTGTATCATTCCTACTTTGCTAGCATGCTATTAATCAAGCAAAAAAATACTCATTTCCTGTATTTGAAGTTCATCTTTTCAATGTCTTTATTCATGACAGTGAGACTTTGATGTCAGAGATCTGAGAGAAATATCAGGGAGAGATACAAACATAGAGAAGAAGGGATGCCCAGTCTTCGTGATCCTTAATGAGACAAAACCTGAGTGTCAGCAAAGCAAATTTACCGTCTCAGAGGATGAGCTCAGACTGCCATCTGGGGGATTTAGGGCTGATAAATCTGGCTGAAGGACTGAGAAATTCAGCCTGCGTGGTGGATCTAACTGGATACCTTCCAGTAGTCAAAGCATTCACTGCAAATACCTTATCCGGTGAACTTTTTACTGAGTTGTTCAGTTTGCAAACTCTTTGCAAACCTGGCCTGATTTCTGAGTACTTGCAGAATTGTTTGGATGAATAATTTTTGACCTCTACAGCCTATTCTCAAACTTCCCTTCAATATGTTTCTGATCTGTGACTGGTTACTTGATTTACATGGGATTTTTGTCCAGTTTTGGTTGGGGTTTTTTTACCCTTTGTTTCCTTTTAAAGAGGGAAGTAAAATATTCTCAATAGTAAAGAGTGCTTAATAAACAAAAAAACATGCTATCATAGGTCATCTGTCTGTGATCATCACCAGAAGACAAAAGGACCATCATTCTCTATCCAGGCATTCATAAGAAGTTGGGGAAATGCTTCCCTGAAGTTTGTGTGTACAATATTGGGTTTGTGTAAAAGTTTTATGAATAACGTAACACAAACGCCATCTAACGTAACAGCTGGCTAGAGTGCTAATTGCCACCCAGAAATGCTTGTAATGAAATCGTCACTGGAGTGCAAGCAGAAGGCGGGCCTGAGCTGTCAAACCACAGCGGTGCGGCAGGAGTTGGGGGTGCAGGACAGCTTGACATGGCTCAGCAGAAGCTCGTGTTACAGAATAGATCAAACTACATTCATCCACATCATGCTGGCTCCAGGTATCACCATAATTCCCTGGAGCAAGAGAAAATTTCTTATTCCAAGTAGTGGATTCTTTTAACCTTGTTTGGGTATTTTAGCTTATTGCCACATATTTCTCTAGAGAAGCCCTCTAGGGCAGGGGAAGGCATCCCTGGATCATTTCCTAGGGATGTTGGGATACTGCAAAAGTGGGGCAATGGCATCTGCACTGCCTACACATGTTTCCGACGTCCCTAATTTCACATACTGTTTGTCTTATCTTTATTCTTAATATATGTGTCCAGACGAGACTTCCGAGCGACAGGGCAGGTTTTGTTTCTAGTGACAATTGATTTATCACAGCTTAGGCAAGACACTTCATTTCTTTGCATCTGCTTTCGTCTTTCCTGAAGGGCAATAACGGTAATAAGAAATTATCCTAGGTCTCTGCATGCAAATAATTCTTCTTTTATCACACTTGAGGCAGTTTTCTGTGGTCTTGATAAAAATGGGATTCCCTGTCTATCAACCATCAGCTTAAAAAGTGATTCTAGTTAAAGATCTGTAAAAGCTGAATCTAGTTATTTTCTGCAGTAGCTTAGATGATGACATGAACTGAACAGTAAATGAAAATACAGGTGATTGCAGATTCCTCTCTACATAGATGTAAGCAGGCTGAGACTGAGTAAAAAGCAGATCCTGAACAAATACATTTATATGGTATGTTTTTGAGATTTTTCTGAAATAAATATATCTGGTCAACAGTCACTAGACATGTTTTCCTATACATAGAGAGAAATCTCAGCCTCATCTGTGCCAGAGAAAGCTTTATAGCCAGGCATTACATTTGGTTTTCATCCACAGTTTTAAGAACAGAAGATTTCAGCACTGAGTCTCAGCAGTGCTCTTTAGTGATTTTTTGAGAACCACAAAATTTGTTGTTTGTAAGCCACGCAGTCCTTTCCAGCTGAGATCAGGATAGAGGTAGTATCTGAAAAGTTTCTGCAAAACTGGAGCCTGCGAACTACCATTCTTTCCTTACCACATTCATTTTATTATTTTACACATTCAGAAGCATGAAAAAAAAAGTAAGAGAGGAGATTGTAAGTAAACTAAACTAAGGGAAGTATATCTAGAGATGCACACAGACAGGTATACAATGTTGTCTGTAATTTCTCCTTCATGTTTCTGCATTGATCTCTAAATTATTTCCTTTTTTCCTATGGAGGAAGCACCCCATCAGCAGTAAACAAATAACTGAATTTATCTTATCAATCACCCTCAGAATAATCTTTCTTCCTAAAAATTATTCATGTAGCATGGGGTTATCCACACAGGCACAGAAGGTTACAAATCTACAGTCAGCACCCAAAGAGACTCTCACAGATATTTTAGAAAGGAAAAAGTTTTGCTAGTCCTCTTGGCTCTTTAATTCGTGGCAGTGGTTATTCATGACCAGAGCAGAAACGGGATTGGCACTATTATTTTAAATAGTGTGGATGTGGTCGGTGTGACTGGACTCGCAAATTGGATTAAGGCTGTAGACATAACATTTCTGTTGAAGTGCTTTCTCTATCATCTTCCCACATAACCAAGGTAATGAATCACGTCAAAATCAGAATGCCATTTATTAAGGTCTTAAAGGTCAATGAACATGTTTGCTCAAATGCTAAGCGAATAGTAATTTGTCTTTTAAATCCCCAATTAAGAGCATCAGTAGATAACCAATCTGTTTATATAATCATGGAGAATTAATGTCTGTTAAGATATGACCAATTTGCATCCTGTTGTCATCTGTTCAATTCAGCGGGATTTTACTAACTTTCCTTATTTCTATATGTAACTCCAGAGAGGTAGAGATACCAAAGTCAGTCTCTCATTGTTAGAAGACATAAGGAAAGAGAACATCCATAAATGCCTCTGAGATGATGTACTGCATGCACAAAGCAAGCAGCTGTGTATCGCTGAGCTGGATGACACGGTTAGGAGTCCAGGTCTCGGCTATAACTATGAAAATTGCATGATTTGTGCCTCCTGAGAGAAATAAACAACCTCTAGAGAGAGAAGGGAGACAGACCAGCTGCTAGCTTTAAGCTCTGTGTAATTTATTTAACTTCATAGTGCCATGGGCTCGTTAGATTGGCCAGTGTCACAAGCACCGAGTGTGCCAGTGGGCTAACAGTTAATCCCATTAGCATTAGCTGCTTAGTTTCTAAAACTGGAACCGAAATACTGGATGACAATCTTATTCAGCTTCATTATTTTAGCTAGACCTCTTCTTCAGATTTGAAGACCTAGACAGCATGAAAAACAAATTCTCAAAAGAAATTAGGTGGGCAGGGAAAAAAATCTTCGAACAGCGTGTGTTTATCGTGCAGAAAGAGAGTGCGATTACAGTACTTACAAAAATGGCTTTCTGAATTGGCATTTTAAACAAACTTTTTGAGATGATCCTGTCTGGATATACCTATTATACTAATTCCAAATCATAAAAAAACGCTAACCCCCTTTTTATGCAACTGTACTTGTATAGGTTTCAGGAAGAAAATTTTATTTCCTGTGGTTTTGTTTATGCTGTTATCCTTTCAAGAGTCTATCAGAGTATTACGTTCATGAAGTGGAAGCAAGCTGAGGAGCTAAGACAGACACCTCTTCACAAGCTCATCTCAGAAATGGCAGTAATTCTTTTTATACATCAGCCGTGTGGTTCTAGGGAGAAGACATCCTGAGTTCTGTAGCATGGACATCAATACCTGAGCCTTTACATTTTTTTCACAAGTTCAGGAAGATAACATGCCATTGAAATTTAGTTTGGGAGGGGTTTTTTGGTAAATGCAACTGCAGCTGTGATTCACTTGGTAGCAATCAGACTTTGCATGTGTGCAGGAGGCAGAGCTACTGAGGGAGGGAATAAAAAAAAATCAATCCAAAAGACCCTTTCTTCCCTAGAAGGATTGTTTTGGTTTGGTTTTAAAGTGTGATAGTGTTGGAGGAAGACTCCGAGCTACGCATATCCTGATAGTCCCTTTACATTTCTGATGGCTGATTGAAGTCAAAGGAGTGATGGCTGATAGGCAAAAGCAGCAGGCACTTTGTCTGCTAAAGCCATAGCGAAACAGAAGCAGCATACACTTCTGGAGTTACAGGAGACAGGAGGGTGTGCAGCTCAGAGCAGGATCTGGTCCTGTGTTTTCTAGTTTACTAGTAAAAAACAAGATGTGATTCTTACGTATTGCTGTTAGAGGGCAGCAGATAGCCTCAATAAGGTCTCTGGACGCTATGACCTATTTCTGCCAGGGCTTTGTGGCACCTGCAATGGCAGAGAAATGTTGCCCAGCACTCATTTCAACCTCTGGGTCTAGCCAGCTATGAATTTTCTAAGTTTTAACTTTTCAGGTTAATATTTTCCATGCTCTGTCTTTCTTAGTTCAGGCTTTCTTGAGAATTTGAACTGTTTTACAACCGTCTTCAGGATGGCAATTAATCTAAAATCTCTCATTCTGCTAATGCCAAAAATATTCCTACCAAGCATTTCTTCAAATCACCTAATGTTTCTAATATTCGGGAGTGGAATTTTTAGAAAAGTGTAATGCTGCACTCTAGAGCTTTTCTAATTTTTATAAACATACCGAATTCTATTACAAAGTTCTGATACAACCACTTAAACCTGATGAATATCTGCTTTTTAAGCTTGCAGATATTTCATCAATACTGTGCTTTTACTCTCTTTATCAGGATACCTGCATGTCCTTCTCCTCCTTCAGCCCTCATCACACATCTGTGATCTCAGGTGTGGGGGAAAAGCAAAGAAACAAACAAAAAACTGGCCTAGGATTCTGGAAGTTTTTTAAGTTTCAACTCAATGATGGTAATTTAACAATTAGGTAAAGTGTTAAGCAAATCTGCATATCCTTACCTAGGAGTCCATCCTGTGGCAGTTAAGTCCTGCAGATTCAATTCCCCAGTAGAGGAACTATAGAATCATAGAATCATAGAA
>NW_009211219.1:0-25687 GCF_000690835.1 Fulmarus glacialis
TTGGGATGCATCGCTCCTGAGCTTGGAGGTGATCTTTGAAAGCTCCTCTTCCCTCCAGGGCTTTGTCCCATGGCACTCTACCAAGCAGATCCCTGAAGAGGCCAAAGTCTGCTCTCCTGAAGTCCAGGGTAGTGAGCGTGCTGCGCACCCTCCTCCGTGCCCTAAGGATCTTGAACTCCACCATTTCATGGTCACTCCAGCCAAGGCTTCCCTTGAGCTTCACATTCCCCACCAGCCCCTCATTGTTGGTGAGAACAAGGTCCAGCATAGCACCTCTCCTCGTTGGCTCCTCTACCGCTTGGAGAAGGGAGTTATCATTGATGCATTCCAGGAACCTTCCTTCCAGGAACCAACACAATCCTGTGTTGTACCTCCACAAGATATCGGAGTCCCCCATGAGGACCAGGGCTTGTGAACGTGAGGCTGCTCCTATCTGCCTATAGAGGGCCTCATCCGCTTGGTCTTCCTGGTCAGGTGGCCTGTAGCAGACCCCCACTGTAATGTCACTTTTAATCCTGACCCACAAGCTCTCGGTTGGCTCCTCATCCGTGCCCAGGTGGAGATCCGTGCTCTCCAGCTGGTCATTGACATAGAGGGCGACACCCCCTCGTCTCCCCTGCCTGTCCTTCATAAAGTGTCTGTATCCCTCCATCCCAACACTCCGATCATAGGAGCTATCCCCATGTCTCTGTGATGCCAATAAGATCGTAGCCCTGCAGGTGTGCGCACGTCTCTAACTCCTCTTGTTTATTCCTCATGCTACGTGCGTTTGCATAGAGGCATTTAAGTTGGGCCCCTGATGAAGCTGCTTTACTGGCTGGGGTTTGTTTGTGTTGCTCTTCAGGCGCTCTCCTGCTGACCTGTGATCCTTCTCCAGGCTCAGTGCATCTATTGCTGGCCCTGGCATCAAACTGGTAGGAGTGGGATGGATTGAGGTTCCCCTCCCCCCGCAACTTTAGTTTAAAGCCTTCTTCACCAGCTTGGCAAGCCTGTGCCCGAAGATCCTCTTCCCCTTCTCTGACAGATGGACCCCATCAGCCCCCAGTAGACTAGGTTTCTCAAAGCAAGTCCCATGGTCTAAGTAGCCAAACCCCTGGCTGTGGCACCAGTCCCGTAACCATTTGTTGACTTGCCAGATTCCACTGGCCCTTTCAAACCCCTTCCCTTTGACAGGGGGGCGGGGCAGGATTGATGAAAAAACTACCTGCGCTCCAGAGTCCCTTACTGCCGCTCCCAGGGCTCTGTAATCCTTCTTGGTAGTCCTCAGACTGCTCCTGGCTGTATCACTGGTGCCCACGTGAAACCATAGCAGCGGATAATAGCCAGTGGACTGTACAAGGCTTGGTAGCCTCTCGGTGACATCCCTGATACGAGCCCCCGGTAAGCAGCACACCTCTCTAGAGAGTGTGTCCAGTCAGCAAATGTCCCTCCGTACCTCTCAGAAGAGAGTTGCCTACTAAACTCCTGCAGGTTTTGTGAAAATGTTTAGGTCCACAGATAGAATCAAATCAGTAGTCTCTTGCCCAGTGTGTCACTAAGTGACACAGGAGACAGTGGGAGGGAAGGGCAGAGAAGTGGGAGAGTTAAGGAAATCTGGTGGAGGCTGATGGGTAACAGGTCATATGGTATGAGAGATGGATTATTATAGGAAAGAGACATAATACTGTAGAACACAAATCCACATATAAACACTCTTAATTAGAGCTCATGGAATTCCTTGTTACCCACATTTCTTTCTGCATATGTATCTATATCTCAGAATGGAAAACCCCCATAGATAGTCCCTATTCCATAATTTGTTATTGTTTATGTGAACTTTTTGGGATTTTCTTTTTTTTATATCCCTGACTGTGAAACAGATTTTTTTTTTGTTTTGTTTTGTTCTGCTCTATAAATCAATGCCTAATGTACACCACACAGGGCAAACCTCTGCTATTGTTATTTAGACAATAGCTCTGCTGAAAACAGTAGGATTCAGTGTGACCAAGGCAATGATCATCTGTGGCTTTGTTTGCACTGTGTCCATTTCACATGCTCAGTTTGTTGATTATCTTGCTGATAATGTCTTGCAGAAAAGCTTAAAGCTCAAGAATGGCCCTAATGATGTGACCTTTAGTGTAACAACACAGTACCAAGGCACTTGCCGCTGCGAAGGCACTATTTACCTGTGGAATTGGGATGATAAAGTTGTTATATCTGACATTGACGGAACAATCACACGGTGAGTTCATGAACAGGGAGAGGCTTTATCTGCAATGACAAGTTGTCCTTGAGATTAAAGGAAAAAGTAATTAACAGGGAATTTTGAGTCATGGAATCATCATATTTTAGTGTTTTGGGGGGCGTTGGGGGTGAGGTTTTAAAATTTTTTTTAATTTGGCTTTCAAATAATGCAAGAATTACTAGCTGAATTCTTAATTTCATAAAGACATATGCCATATGTGCCCATTATTGGTAACCTATTGGTGTTTCATGATAGTATTTACAGTAGTGTTGGAGGATCTTCTGCAACATCATAACCTTTTTGCTGCATCACACTTCTGAAGTATACTGGCGACATTAAAAAGAAGAAACACATGAATTCTGTTTTAAAAAGCATTAGTGGGGCATTCCAGTGAGAGGCATTATTATTTAGAAGACAAGACTCTGAAATCAATGTCAGAATTAGAATTTAATGGAAAGTTTCAGATTAGTACTTTGGGTAAACCCCACAATTTTGGAGTAACCAAAACGATTCACTCACTGATTTTTATTTATTTATTTAACATTGGGGAAAACAATTGTGTGTGGAACAGGGAAACACATAATAAAAAAAATAAACATCTTCTTTTGACCTTTTAAATGCTTAGATTTGTTTCAAAATTAGTTTCTTTTAAAATCAAACTTAACTATGTCTAATTAGAAAAAAGCACAAGGAAAACTAATTTCCAAGAGAAATCTGGGGTGAATTAAAATACTTAATTTAAACTGAAACTCTCTTCTTCCTTGTGATTTATCCATTGTAGGGCAAACTTTTTTTTTGGTGCCAACATAAATTAATATTCCCCCCTCCCTTTGTTTTCTTAAGCTTCAATAAAGTGAATGGGATCTACTCTTCTCTCTGCTGTTTAGCTGACCAGAGAGTTACTGAATCACTTCACCTTATAATACCATTGCAAATCCATCCTAAGCCACTGCCCAATGTTTTCTCTCTGAGATGCAAGATATTCAGGGTGTGGATTTCTTGCCGTGTATCTGTATAATGCTTAGTCAAGTGAGGTGCTCATTTGTTTGAATTTCTAGATGTTATTATAGTGTAAATAATTTTCTCTTGTGTAAAGTAGGAAATACATTGAAACCAGTATAACTATTTCATAATACTTTATACTGCCGGCTTTATGTGTAGAAGTTAGTTTGAAGTAAGCTAGAATGTCACTCTCATGCTTGTAATTTCCCATCAACTTCCCTTATGGGTAATTTGGTTTATTTAGAAAACATAAACCTCAAAAAGTATCCTTAGTACTGGCTGGCCTACCACACAGATCTGTTTGATAGTCTATATGCTGTAACTTCCATGTTACCTTATGGGTCACGAGCTTATCCATGAAGACAAGTCCTGAGGCAAAGAGTAATTAAAACAACATAGCCAAGGATGGGCATGTCAGCCTATCTCAAAAGAAAGGGGAATAAAATCATCTTCTGATCACAATCAATTCCTTACAGAAAACCTTATTTTCCTTTTTTGCTAGCCAAGTAAGTTAGTGAGGTTTGTATTAGCCTCATCTGTTATTATAAGTATTGGGGGTTTTTTTTAGTTCAATTATATTGTTTTTCTTTTATTCAGGTCAGATACTTTAGGTCATATCTTGCCAACTCTTGGCAAAGACTGGACGCACCAAGGGATTGCAAAGTTGTACCATAAAGTGAGCCAGTGAGTATTCAGTAAATCTGTTCACGCATCTGTGGCTTGTTTGTGTTTATTCATTTGCACATAAAAATTAAAATTTCTCTAGCCTTCTCTTAACCTGTAAGGGTGACAATTTTATCAATATCTCATCACTTCAGTGATGCTTACACAGTGTAAACATCTGCTGTATGATATCCAGAGCAAAACCTGTTTTGTGATATCAAAAGCAAAAGCCCCCTTCCGATGAGTAGTGATTGCTCCTTCCAACCCTCCCAAACAGATAGCTACAGTTAGTTCTCGTTCCTGAGGAGACTGTGAAATGCATAAGGATTGTTTAGCCTAGGGTGGTCACTGTAGGTGGAGTTCTTCTTGCCAAACTTGACTCATGACTGGAGTCATGCAGGGATGAAATCTAAAACATATGGGATGAACCCATTTGGGGGAGTTCTTTCTCTTTCCAGTGAGTAGAAAGGGAGTTTAGTGAAACAGCTTAGACTTGAGATGTCTAAACATTAGGCTTCTAGTCAAGCAAGATAAATATCACCCTTAAAGCACAGCACGATGTCGTATCTTGAGTGGAAACGGACCCATTTTGGATGCTCACTGCTAATATTCTTGTTGCTTTATTTGTTGTATAAATAATGATGAGTTTCAAAGACATTGATGATGATCTTTACTACTGATGATTATACAATTTATTTTGTTATTTCTGTGTATAAATATTTATTGTTATTCCATTATTAAATAGCAAAGCTAGGAAGGATCTGTCTTAAAATATTTTTGTGTCATTGGTTAATTTTGAGAGTAGGTGATAAGTAAACATTGCTTAAAGTGCAATTTAAAGGCGTTGAAAGTCAATAAGACATACGCTGTGAAGGGTCTGAGGAATTGGCTTTTACCTGGCAACACCACTGTGAGCTGCTTTATTATAGCTCACTAGTTGATCTGCACTGGTGCCTGTTGGTCCACAGTAATAAATACCTTCTGTGCCACTGTGGGTGGAAGGATCTGGTTTCATCATGTTTGCTTGTGGCTTGTACTCTCTGTGTAATCCGTGGAGAAAGACAGGCATCTTCAAAAAGTAGCTCAATATACCAGAGATCTAATGAGGTTTTGAAAAAAACTACTTTTTTAGCTATTGAAGAAATAACGGGCAACAGTAGGTCAGCTGTGCTTTAGGTCAGTTAATGTCATTAACAGAGAGAGCATCCTGGTATGACCTAGAACAATGTATTCCAAAAAACCGGGGATACTTCCTCTGATGAATATGAACAGGAGAAAAACAATCAGGCTGTTCAACTCACATGGGGTGGTATCTGGGAATGCTTCTAGGTGAGCAAGGCTAGTGGAGGAAGAGTACAGGTGTACTGTTGGTTCCCTGGATACGTTTTGCAATGTAGTCAAGCCATTGTGAAGAATCAAAGACTGAGAGTATGGTGAGTTTTGTGACTAGCAATTGAGAGAAAAAAGGAAATGAGGAGAAAAATTAATTGATGTCTGAATGGGATCAAATGAATTATCTGATATGTTCTGATGTTATGCATTCAGATTTTAACTTTGACAAGGAGGATTACCGATTGCTGTCTGTTCAGGTTGATATTTCTGCTTTACGCAGAATATAAAATTGGTTTTCTTTTATTACACTAAATTCAGCTGTTCTTATATATTCAAATTACCATAAACGTTTGAAGAACCTCTGGTACACATCACAACTGTCCTCTTAGTTAATCTGATTTGTTCTGTGTACTAGGTTTATGCTAAGATTTGTTTATTGCTTTTTGTTTTACATGGATGATGAATTATAAATTATGGATGGTGGAATCTAAATTATGCCAGAGACACTTGTCTGTGCTTTTATTCTCTATATACGTATGTGATCACAGAAAAGACAGGACAGCCTGGGGATTCACATGCTGAGTAGTATTTAGTTCTGTGTATAACCTCTGCATTACATTTGGTGAAAATGTTAATTTTTTTAATTGCAGTTGTTATTTCTATGCCAGCATTGTCAATTGTTAGCGCTTTGGTCATCATAAACAAACAAAAAAAAATTTGAGTCATGTTGTTTTTCAAATTACAGAGTTAATTATGCAGGGGCTAGATATTATAGCTGAACACTATATATATTCAATAGTTAGATTTAATGACCATGCGTACACTGAATACGGTATTTATTTTATGAACAGTAATTTCTTTATAGGACTTGCAAAGTAAATTGCCATTAAGTTGAACTAACATCATTGAATTCTGTTCTATCATGAACAGAACCAAGGGTAACCTGTGACTTCTGCCAAAACTTTTATTTCAGTGTGAAGTCAAAGATTACTTCTCATACTGTGTTTTGAAGTTCAAATTTGCTCTGACTTGAAGGAATATGTTACTGCTGCACATAGACTAGTCTTGTTTTGCAGAGGCCCAAGAAGTAGGAGTGCAATACTGTTAATACAGCAAAGGCTAATACACCGTTGTCTGCTTTATGCCAAGTGTTTTCCTCTTAGTAGATGTCATTTCAGTTAATTCTCAGGAGTATGGTTTCACTATGCACGGGCGGATAGAAAACCATAAGCAGTCATAAGCCATGAGAAGACCGGAGATAAATGAGCCCTCTTTAGGTGTAAATCGCTAACTGCAGTGGAGCTAGACAGATTTTAATTATCCAAGTTTCTGGCATAAATGTTTTTATTCCTTTTAAATAAGTCTGAGTTAAACATGTCTGTTTAAGAGTCATGATTTGATTCATGTAAAAATAAACCCACAAAATTATTAATGCCAAAATACCTGCTTTATTTTTACAATAATTTCTTCTTTTATTTCTATTCACAGAAATGGATATAAGTTTTTATATTGCTCAGCACGTGCTATTGGAATGGCAAACATGACCAGAGGATACTTGCACTGGGTCAATGAACGAGGAACTGTGCTGCCTCAAGGGCCAGTGTTGCTGAGTCCAAGCAGCTTATTCTCAGCTTTGCACAGGTACTGCAATGTCGCTTTTATGCAGAAAGAAACTCAAAGATTGGTGGAGGCTGAATTCTCAGCTCTTTTTATGGGAGTGCTTGAAATAATTCATAATGTTTTTTCTTACATATTGGTGCAAAATTCACTTAAGAAGAAATTTTGTTAGAGGAAGACCAAAATTCAACAGACAGTCACATTGCTTAGTTTATCTCCTAGACATGCCTCAATATACATCTGTGTTCACTGTTTACCAATAGGGTACTGCCTGTTGACTTCATGTGTTTAACATGATATGTTAATATTTAGCTATAGGAAAAATATTCACATATTAATAACAATCACTCTTGTCTTGACTTGTAAGGTGTTCCAATTGGCGTAAGTATTTTTTTGTGGAAGAATATAACTTGGTAGGTTTTGAAGAAATTCATGTGAAAATGAAATGAACTTTTTATACTCCTGACTGCACTGTGGTATTCTGTGTGGACAATGTTGTTCTTTCTAGGTGTTAAACTGAAATAAGTGAATAATAATAATAGCACAGATTATGAATATCATACCTTCTTCCTAATTCAGTGAAGCATGTCAAGTGATTACTGAAAATATTTTAATCTGTTAATAGCTGCTGTGACTTGATATATTTCATTAGAATTTTTAATGGAAGGTTGTTCAGATGTTCTCCTGATTGAGTGACATGCTACAGGCTGTCTTACCAGTCATGTTCTAAATATAAGAGACTGTGGAGGTGTTACAGTGCACTTCTTAGCCTGATTAAATAATAGATGCAGTGAAGGGTAGTTACTGTTATCTTATGCTCCTCATATCTAGAAATATATTTAAAGCGATACTCTTTTTAGTATCTTGTTTAGACTAAAGAATGCCCATCTTTCAGCGTACACTATGGTAACTGCTGTGATGTGTGGTCAATAAATGACTTCATTGTTATCCATAGATTTAATTATTGTGGTTTTGGGGGCTCTGAGATCAGGTGTATGCGAGACTGAGGAAAGATGGTTTTATTCCTCTTTTGCACATTCTCAAACTTTGATTTATACATGGAGCTGCTGTTCCAAAGGGCTGTATTACTCCTATGAAGCTTCTGTACTATTCACATCTTCCTTGACATATGTGTTGGTGCTAGGATGTGGGATTCTGAGCTTCTTAGGTGCTTTTGTGTCATGCTGGCATCTTCCTATGTTATGGGAACTTCAGACTCTGCCACCTGTTCAGCCTCCTTGCCAAGAGAAGCTGTTGTGAAAGGGCTTTTGCCCAGAGATGAGAACTCCTTTGTTCATTAATGAATTCTGTATTCTGTAAGGAGCAACTGAAGAGAAATAGAAGATTCCTTTATTCCTTAACTTCTGCTAATTAGCAGTGATGGAGGACCCTGACTGTAGAAGTATCTTAACAGGCTGAGGTGCTTCTAGCACATATGGTAATTGCAATCCTTTTTAAAAAAAAAAAATAAAGCTACAGACAGTGAAGGCTAATACAATCTATGAATCATTCTGCAGTTCTCAGGAAGCAGTTTACTTGATGACAATTTATGTCTTGTAAGTCTTTACTTAGCAGCTACTCCCTGTAATCAACCATCCTTGCTCAGTACCATCTTTCAATGTAGGTTTTAATAGAAGTTCCCTTGTTTCAGATGATTTATTTACTGTGCCCATTGTGTAAGCTTGGGAATGCTATTTTGTCTTCATGGGCACTGTGATTTACAAATGAAGATTTATTGGAGAAGGGTGGGGGTTCTGTAGGAGTATCCAGCCAGGTGAAAATGTTTGAATAAAGAAGATAAAATGGTTTGTGCTGTATTTCATGTGTACTTATTCAGCCTCTGTTTTTATCATTTCAGGGAGGTGATAGAAAAGAAGCCAGAAAAATTTAAAGTTCAGTGTTTGACAGACATCAAAAATTTGTTTTATCCTAACACAGAACCCTTTTATGCTGCTTTTGGAAACAGACCTGCTGTAAGTAATAGCTGAATTTATTCCTATTGCAGAGAACAGAAACGTTGCTGTTATTTCATGGTTCTGTTACATTAGAACCTAGAAGCTTTAAATGGGAGTTAAGAATATTTTATTAGGCCATGTACAAAGGATAATATAAAGGTTTTTCCTCGAAGATCTCACAATGTAGGATGCAAACAGAGATGGAAGAGCAGCAAAGTAACTACATTATATCTGCGTAAGTTAGCATAACAGTAAATACTGGTTGAAATCCTAACTAAAATATCCTTAAGCTTGTGTGAAAACACTGATCTCATTTTATTCCACACTGATACAGTGTCAGTGAGATACCTGTGGACAGACAGAAAATTTTTCAGATGAATATTGGTGGCACTTACTCTTCAAACTCTTAAGTACATTCAAAAGAACTTGGATGTCCCACTGAAATCAAAAGGTTCTATTTTGCATGGAAAGTGATATGTTGTTTGACACAGACAGAGACAGGGAGACCTCCATCACCCATTTGAAGGCTGTATAATTGGGCTATAGGCTTTTCTTACTCCTGTCCTAGCCCAAAGAATACTTCTGTGCATCCAGAAAAGGAAACGGTTGCAGAGGCAGGGACCCTGGCATGCGATTATCCCTTCTTTTAAACTGTTAACATGATCCAAGAGACTGTTTTGGTATAGGCAGCTAGCAGTCTTCCAGGCAATTTCTGGATATGATTGCTGTGTTAGTTTGGGGCATGGGTTCTTCCCAATGGGCGTATATATGATATAGCCATATGGGGGGTGGGGGGTGGGATGGGTGTATATATGTGGGGGTGTGGAGAGGTTGGTTTTGGTTTTTTTTTTTTTTGAGGGGAGGGGTATACAGAGTTTAATAATTCTGACACAGTGTCAAGAGACTTCCAAGTCTGAGAATGGGCACTCACACTGTTTATTTTACTAGTGTAGATAGCATTATAGGTGCCTTTGAAATCTTGGAAAGCATCCTGCTCTCAGAAGGTATATATAGAAGACCTACTTTAGATGTTTACAGTGTCACTGGGCACCTAAATTTAGATGCTAAATTAGGCAGATGGGTCCCTTATTTGTTCCCAGGAGCCCCACAGAACATTTGGTACTTCCTCCAGCTCTGTATTGTCAGGTAGTATTTGCTGTAGAAACTGATGCATAGTATATTAACGTGTAACAAGTAACCTGGTAATGCCAGTGTGGGGTTTATGGCTAAGGACTGTTGTTGTGCAGCTTTGGTGTATCCAGCCTGTTTTGGAAGCTAAACCCACTTAATTGTATGCCTGTATCCTGGCCATGCCATTCGGTCTTATGAGAATGGTCCTTGACCCTTCATATTTCCTAGTATGATTAGCAAGAGAACACTTCAGTTGGTTCCCTCTTTCTTTAGTTGGTAGAGAGAAATAGGACACGTCTGGAGAGTAAGTAATTCAGGTGTGCTAGGTAATTGTCTTTGTCCACTACTCTACGAGAGCTAAAGGCTTCTCCCTGAAGCGCCTGAGGACCATGGATTCCAGCCCTAGCTGCTCAGCGCTGTAAGAGCTGAGATACGTTCACTACCAGAAACATTGATAGTTTGGGGAAATTATCAGTATAAATGTGGACACTGGCCATTGCCAGTGTGAATATGAACGTTCAGAGACTGGGCAGTTTAGATGCTTAAATGTTGGACAGAGGTGCCTGGCAAGATATTTTGGCACTGAAATCATGAATGTTGTAGCTACATTTGAGAGGATTCAGCATGCCTTTCTGATGGGACTTTGTTTCTACATTTGTCTCATATTTTTGTTCGGGTTGCTGACGTTTATAAGCAGCAACTTTTTCAGCTTCATCTTTTAGCAAATTACATTTTTAAAAGCATTATGTCAGAGAGGACAGGAGGTCCTCACTGTCCAATTGCTATATTAAGTTGTTATATCATACACAGTTTAATTTCCGTTATCAAGGTACCTTTAGACATATGGTTCTGAAATAACTTTTTAGACACTTTTGTGGTTTTGAATTATGGATGAGGTCTACCTCTAGTTCCATTATTTGAACCTCAGGGAAATAAAGTAAAATCATTATTTTCATGCATACTTCAATAAAATTTCAAGTAAAGCAGTAAGTTAATGTTTCTAAAGGAATTACTGGTAACTCACTCCTCTGATCGCTGTTGAGTGCATCTTCAGGTGTGAGATGTGCCCCTGGCTTTGTGAAGATCAGGATCATCGCTTTCTCAATTTTCTGCGCTGCTTGTTTTGGTTTTTTTTGTTTTGTTTTTTCCCCCAGAATAAACTCAGTGAAATTTCTGTACTCAGGGATGTTACAGGTGTAGATAGTGCATGGACTGCCAGGATGCTGAATTCTTGAAGTGACTGCTGTTCACTTTTGTTCAGTTACTTAATTTTTTTGGAACAGTCTTTACAATATAGAGCTAAAAATAATCTTTTTATCTTCATTAACATTCCAATCTTTCACCACCTCAGCTTTTAAAACCATATCCAATGATTTATATTAGTAACATGGAAGCTTCTTTTTGCTCTGATCTTCTGGGAGTTATTTTCGTCTTTGCTTTTGTCAAGCTTTTCTTCAGAACAGATCAAAACTTACTCATTGCTTTTCCTAACAATCTGAATTTCTTAGAAGACATTCTTAATTCTTACTTCTAATTGCACTTTCAAGAGTTGCATCTGCATTACCTGCTGGGGCTCACTGCTGCTATTTTGGCATGTATTCCTTGCTTTCCCTTCTTTCCCCCTTGCTCTGACATGAAGTCAATATATGGGTACGGCACAAATCCGAACTCGGAAGCTAAGAGATGTTTTCAGGGGTTTTAATGTAGACACAGTTGTTATGACTTCATTTTGTGATCTTGTCCTTACAAACTAATCACTATTTTACGTGTCAGTTATGTTTTAACCTCTGTACACTGTTGCAAGATACTCGGTGCAACGCACTCAGGAAATGAAATATTCTCTGGAAGAAAAATGAAAGTGCAAATGCTTTTACACCAAATGTCATTAGTTTTTTATAAAATGTTACTTCTGTGTCAAGGGAAGTTACTGAAAAAAACAAACATGATTTTGATCAATAGTTTAAACTGAAGTGGCAAACTCCTTACCTAGCTGCAAATTGTCTGTTTCCTAAGCATTTTGTTAGACTGACCTCATTTGTAACATACTAGAGAATTTCAGATACACAATAACTAGGTAAATTTAGTACCAATACTGTGCAAATATGTTCTTCTGTGTAATATATTCCAGCAAGAATAAACATTATTGTGCAAAGGCAGAATCACGATTTTTTTTTTTTTCTTTTTTTTTTTTCCCCTCTCTTCTGTTTAGGATGTTTATTCATACAAACAGGTGGGAGTTTCTTTAAACAGAATATTTACAGTTAACCCCAAAGGAGAACTTATACAAGAGCATGCAAAAACAAACATCTCATCGTAAGTAATCTCTTATCCCTAACACCTTATAGGCAAAATTAATTTGCTGTTCTAATTTATGACTCAAGTTGCTGAAAGATGCATTTGATTACTTAAAATATTTCAAACAAAACATAAAAAATTTAGAATAAAATACAGACTTTCCACTTTCCTTCAGTTAAACTGACAAAAAGGAATTGTTTAGTATTTAGTTTAATATATTACATGAATAAAGTAGATGGAAAGGAATTATCAGTGTACTATTTAGTCCGCATAAAAATGAAATTAGCTAGTTTCCTGAAGCCATCTGCCTTTTCATGGCCTTTTCAAAATTTCCCTTTCCTGGAGCTCCTATCTAGAAGAACCAGAAAACAAAACCTGAAGATATGGCTGAGGGCTTCCAGCAAGATGCTTAGGCACTGTAGCACCTAACACTGAAGGAACATGGCCTTTAGTAATGTTAAGAGTGTCCTTAATTGAAGGGGAGCCATATGTGTATAAAATATGAATAATCAATTGAGCAGGGAGCTGCTTGAGCCAAGCTGGACAGACATGGAGAAGCAAGATAGGGGGCTTGAATATTTTTAGCAGGTGATCTGGGTGGAAAATCGCATCTGTTTCTTAGTAAGTAAGTATCATTGCTTACAATGAATGGATTTCTTATCTGAACTGTAAATCCTCTCTGGAAGCTAGGCACCAAAATCGAGTTTAGTTTTGTTCATTTGAGGAGGATGACTTGTCTGTGTAAAAGTAGCCATGCCTTAGTGGTTGGGGACTTACAAAAATTCAAAGTAAGAAGATCTGAAATGGTTCAGCGTTCTTTTTATTTGTTTATTTTCCAGCTATGTCAGACTATGTGAAGTGGTAGATCATATTTTCCCTTTGCTGAAAAGAAGCCATTCTTCAGATTTCCCTTGTTCTGATACCTACAGTCAGTTCACCTACTGGAGAGAACCTCTACCGCCTTTTGAAACTCAGGATGTACATCCAGCCTCATCTTAACTGCATCTCCAAACTGTTGGCCTCAGCTCAAAGAATGAGCTAGCTTGTATTGAAAGGACAGCACCTGGCTTTTGCTGTTGACAGTTCAGCCGGAATCTGTGATGTTGTGAGCATTGTATTTTGCTTTGAGCAAATTTAGAAATGCTTTTTCATACTTAGTCACGTTTCCAGATGACAAGGAGTCTTACTAGGAATAGGAGTGGCATTTGTAGCTCTTCACCCAGCTCCTCAAATTATGCCATACAGTTTCATTATTTAAGGTCAAATAAAAGCGAAGTGATGTTGGAGTTGCAGTTAAACATGCCATAAGGTTGTAAAGCAGTACTGTATTTTTTCTGCATCACTGAAGTCACCTTTCATCCCCTGCAAGTAAGGGAGCTGAAGGTGCTCACCAGTCCTGACATCATTTGGTGACATGGACAGGGGTAGCTTCTCTAAAGGAGCAAATGATTCTTCCTTTTTCCTCATGGTTGACCAGCAACTGTTTGTTTAAGAGTTAATTACTGGTCTAGATCCTCAGCTGTTGTAAATCAGTGTAGCTATTGAGCCAATTGAGCTGTGTTGATTTATTCCAGCCTGTTGTTTTGACATGGTACCACTTTTCTGAGAAAATAAATGATGTGTATCTAAATAGAAAGCAAATTAAATGAGATGGCCAGGTTCTGGCAGTCTTTCTCAATTTGGGAAGTACCATGCTTCAAGAATAGCTATTTGGATTAAGGTGAGTGTGCAAGTGGAAGATACAGGCCACCGTGCGTAGTGCCCAGCTTACTGAAGTCAGTGATTTTCAGTAAAGACATCTTATCCACCAAATGTGCTGAGTTTCAAGATCATTACTGAGCCAAGAACACTAAGGGTTTTGTCAAAATGTGTTAGTTTTATTTGAAACATTATTTTGGCTAAAATGTGAACTTTGATGCTGGTGAATGATGCATCTCAGGTTTTTAGTGTATGGAATTTTTTTTGGTTTTGTATCCTAAAGAATGGATGCTTTTAGTGCAATTTACTCTCCTCCAAGATAATGAAATCTCCTTTTTCATCTTCTTTTTTTTCCTTATTTGTCCAGACACAAGCTGTAGATACTGTTTTTGCTACCTGCTTTTGACTGCCTTAAGACTTAACTGTGCGTGCTAAAAGCAATACTGCAGATCAGTTGATAACGTTTTCCAAATGGTCTGCCTTTACACAATGTGTTACGTTACTTAAAATGTAGGCATCAAGTGACCATACGCCAAACGATCCTCAAATGTGCTTGTAGCTGGGAAAGAAACTTTTTTTTTTCCTTTTAAAGTATATTTAAAAGTCTAATTGTTCTCGGAAACACAGAAAATAGCATCATGGGATTCCATGTATATTGTATTTCAGTATGGCTAAAACAGTGGTTCACAAGCTGTGGTCTCTGCCAGCTTGTGATCTGTGAGGCTATGGTACATGTTTTGCAGCTGCTTTGTAGTGTTTTCAGTTAAGAGTTTAGTAATAGGAAGGCAGAGTGGTTCAGGAGAAATTTTAATGTGTGACTGTGGTCAGTTAGCACCCAAAAGTTTGGGAACAACTGCTGTATCTCACATTTGTTCTGTTTCAACAAATTCTGGTTTTGTATGTCAGAAGTAATAGCGACATAGGTAGGATGGTAACTCTATAGTTGGGGTTTTCTAACTTCTAGCGCTGCAGACTTTATGTGGGATGTCAGGGGGGGCAATTTATGATTTCCCTGTGCCTTCGATAGTAATGAATATAAGTGCAATCCTTTATACAGCTGCAGTGTGCAGTGGTGAGCCCTCCCTAAGTCTTCCTTTTCACATGAACGTTGCTGCTTTGGGCAAGGTGCATGCCCACTTGGGAGATACCAGGATTAGACAAACACAGAGAGGAAGAAATGTGTGTTTAACAACCCAGATGGATAATGCTCTCTTGAAAGTTTAAAGAAAATGCAAATATCTTTTTACTTATAGATGGAAGAAATGTGGTGTGGGTTTTCTGAAAGACAATAGTGGGGATCGCAGGTTGCCAAACTGAGATGGTTGCATCTCTAAATATAGCCACACTTTCCTTTAACTTTCCTTTAAGTATCTATTAATACTTGTCATTAATGATTGAATTAATGGATGAATATACTAACTGCATCCTATTTTAATTCAGTTTTGGTAAAGGCCTATTTCAATCCATTTATTATGCAAAATAAAACCAAACCAACCCTTCTCTTCAGTAAGAGACTGTAAGTTTTGTGGTTTTTATCCTTCCCGGTAGTTAAGATCTATTTTCCTAAGGTATTGCACACAATAGCTTCCACCAGAAAAGATGGTCCCTCAAAGTTCTCCACAATTAAAGCCTGGCATGTATTTATTTATAACTTAATAAATAGCTAATCCAGGGTTGTTTGTTGCCATTAGTATTTCAAACAAATGATAGTGTGAATGAGTGGTCATTTTAATTCCATCAGATTTTTAGGTGTAGTGCAGCACTGGTACAGGTAACCCTGAGACGCTGCAGGATCTCTGTCCCAGAGTTTTTCAAGGCAGTTAAACAGAGTGATGGCTGACTTGAAGCAGATGATTGTCAACGCTAGATCAAGCGTGAAGTTGGACTAGATGACCTCCAGGGGTCCCTTCTGACCAACATTTCTGTGATTCTGTGAAGTTAAAGGCCTTACTTCTGACATACTGTACACCCCTTTGTATCTGAAAGTTGAAGTATAGCTGAACAGTGAAATGGATGTGTGTTTATATAACTAATGTTTATCAAATTTGCTCACAGAAGAGACACTTATGAAAATCAAAGTTTTGACCTGCTAGAAACTTCACCATACTTTTTCAGAGAGTATAAGACATCTTGGTTTGGTAGCTTAGCAATTTTATGCATAATATTTAAATTGCTTTGTTAATTCATGTAGAAGAAAAAGGGATGGTTTAACAAATTCCTACTCTTTCTGTGAAAGAAAAAAATTCAACCTTGCTTGCAGTGTAATGCTGGTTTCTGTTACAGAAAGAATATTTGGCTAACATAAATATGCAGACACATTAAATCACAGTATATCCTATTTATACAATACACATAAACTAGAATATGCAGCAGTGAGGAGTGACTAATGTTTATTTTCTTGAAGCTGATGACCATACTGCTCCAGCTGTGTCATGTGAGGGAAAGAATGCCATACTTGTTGCATTAGTTTCATTGAAGATAAAATGTTACTGCTGTAATTTGGGGAGGGAGGAGAAAGAGGGTATTGGGTATTTTTTATTTGAAGATACGGATTATTATTTCAAAGCCTATTTATATACAGTATTTACTCTGTATATGTGTGTGCTACTGCAATGATGAAAATCATTTTAACACCTCATTTTGATCTGCTGACTGCAACAAGGGTAGAAATATATATTGTAATAAAAGCAAATATAAATTTTTTCCGACTTTTCTATTTTTCTGTATGCTTTGATAGTGGCAGAGTGCTTTTGCAGAACTGCTGAAACTCTGTAAAGTGTGGCTTTTGTAGCTCCAGTCTCAATTGCCTGTCTTTATCGGGGCTATCTGGTGTAACTTCCAGCGCTTGCAAAATTTTTGCTGTTCAGCTACAGTGTTTGACCCAGAGTCTTTTCAAATGGAAAGAGTTCATTGAGGGAGATGGGGCAGGATCTGGGGTATGGGAACAGCACCTCGGAGCCAAGAGCAGCCAGATGGGAACTGGAGCAAATTGGACCAGTCAGGCATCCTACCCCACCTCAGAATTTTTTTGAATCTTCCTTTCGTCTAATTCCTAGTGTGACCTAAGGAAAAACTAGCCATCTGTTTTGAGTGGGAGTGTTGTCATCCATGGCAATGAGGCAAATGAGAGCAGATAGCCTTTTTTTCTTTTTTTTTTTTTTTTTTTTCTTTCTCCCTCTCTTTGACATTGGCCATTCTGCAGGTGAAAAGCAAATACCCTTTCCTCCTGTCCGTGAGAGCACAGCGCTGCCTTTTGCTCCCTCTGCCGGGTTTGCTGAGCAAACTAACTGCAGCCGTAGTGATACTGCCAGGCTTGTGTTGGTTGGTGTGAAAACAAAGATGTTTGGGGTTGATAAGGCTCTGCGGTAGCTCAAGTTCTGTGTCAAAAATACAAGAGCAGATGTATTTGGGCAGTCTGCAGTCACTGCTGCTTCAATCTTCTCTATTTTCTGTATGTCTCTGGCTTGTATAAACATTTACACTGGAGCTCTGGAGACAGGCTTTGAAATGAAGGTGCCTTTTTAATTAAAAGTCAGAGAAATGGTGCTTTTGCATCAGCAAAGCAAACTGTATAAGGACACATTCATTGCTCCTGGAATATCCCATTTACACTAGAGGTAGAAAAGTCTGAGGGAGCAAACCTCCTGAGAAGCAAAGACCATAAAGTTGGCGGGTTTTTTTGACACCATGGGGAAGGTAAGGAATATTCCCAGGCTACTACATTATTTTTTTCCTTATAAATAAATAGTCTTAATTCAATATGCATTGCAGATGCCATCAAGTACCTCAGGATAGATCATTGCAAGAGGCAGAAGACCAGTGGTACTAAGAGCTAGTGCCTAAAAATATAACTAATATAACTAATATAACTTTCAACTCTTCTGTGAACGTATAAAAAGGTGAAGCCTGGAGGCTGTTCTTGGTGTGGGATTTTGTTGGGTGGTGATATTTTTTTTCTTCCTTTTCATAAAAGTCCAGCAAAATATGGTGATGAAGGGAGTACACTCACAGTGCCAGAACCTCAGGTAGTCCTACTTCTTCTGCTTGCAGTAAAATCCAGCCCCTGGTTTTGCTCTGTAGCATGTTGGAGATATGCAAGGCAAGGGCTAGTTGTAAATGAGAGACAAGAGACTGGCTCTGAAGAAAACCTGGCAGTGGTGCAGAGGAGTTACAGTTGCTGGATGCTTTGGGGAAGAGATCCTCATCAAGACCTTTCCAGCCATTGGAATGTAAGGGAGGAAAATAAAGGCAAAATGAGAAATGAGTTTTCTTCTAGGAGGAACTAGAGAAAAGGAACAAAAACAGAGCAAGTGGCCAAAAAAGCAGCTTCTTGTTTCCGTCCCCATGCTGAACCTAGGTGGTGCCAGGTCAGGTGCTGAGCTCTGCCTTTGCCTCTTAAGCAGTCTTGCCTGAAATCCCACATGTCTGTGTTGCACAGAAGAGGTGAGAAGGCCATTTTGACTTCATTTGCCAAAGAGAATATCATTGACCAAAAGGAAATCTATGCTTAAGTGTCCAAGGGGTACTGCTAACAGCAAAACAAAGTTGCAATTACAGCTAAATTTTAAGCTTAGGTAAGGACTAGGGCTTCTTTATTTTTTCATTAACTTGGGAAACAAATCTTTCACCTGCGGTATATACCACCTCTGTAGTACCGTATCTGTGTCCTTTTAATAAGGCTGGCTTTGGAAAATAGAGACAAAATTTATCAGCCTATTTAAGCATGTGCTGAAGTGACCCCTCCCTGCACTGAAATTTATGCATATTCTTAAGCACTTTGCTGGATTAAACTAACTAATGCCAAGAAAACTGTGTACTGGGGCGATACAGTTTCCGAGCTGAAGAACTGATCTGGCTTTTCTAAAGGCTACTCTTGGACCGGTTTTTAGCCTCCAGCACTGTCAGGTGTTCTGCCTGCTGCCAGCAATCTATTTATTGATACAGGAAATCCATTTTGCCTTGCCTTGCTTTTAATGAGTTTTGCAAGCAAGTGGCCCCTTCCTGTGACTCATTCTGTGTTTTCTGAGCGGGAGATTGTGGTTTTAAGTTTCACGTTGGAAAGTAACCGCTGTGTCTGCTTTCCTTGTCTGCTGGAATCTCAACAAGAGGAATACATTTTGGAACAAAGAAATGTAAATGGAGTAGAACAGTTCACGTTTCTTTTGCAAAATTGCATAAACATCCTTCTTTTTCAGGACGGTTAGAGAGACTAGTGCAAATTGAAAATAGATCATGTTTTAAAGTAACAGCTTTATCTTAGAACATTGCTGTTAACACGGGCAAAAAAGACATTTTCCCTGATATCTCAATATGTGTTGGCCCTTTTATTTAGAGCCAATAAATATCCAAAAATTAAACAGTGGAGGCCTTTCTCTGGTCTTTCTGACACAGGAGCAGCAACATTAGCATCTGGATGGCTGCTCAGATACTCACAGCTACGACCGCAGTCTGAAGTGTGAATAGTGAAGGCTACAGATTTCCATCCAATTCCCGATCCCTCTCATCCCTTTATGATACTGGAGGCAAAGAAGGAGGAGATGTGGATGTATTTGTTTCTGACTTTTGCCAAAAAAATGGTGGCGGAAGGAGAGAATCCTCTGCAAGCTTAGACCGTTAGCACTGAAAACTTAGATTTACGTTACAAGCAGCCATAAATACATCAAAACCAATGACCGGGACAGTTTCCATTCCCCATTGCTAGATACAACTACTTCTATTTCAGGCTCAGTGGCTATGTCTGTACAGATAAATCGCTGCCCAGTGAAGGGCAGGGACCGTTCTTTGGCCCCCTCGCCAACTGGCATGCTACGGCGAGTGCCCAGCTCCCTGCCTGCCGCGTGGGGGGAATCGCCGGCCTCTGCTGGCCCTCAGACTGTGCCCAGGCGTTGCCTGGAGGAGCGCTGGCTGGCCCGGCCAGGGTCACGCCGGGGACCATGCTAGCGGCATACCGGAGAGGCGATTGCCTGCCAGGGCCCGGGCTCGCGCCCTGCCGGTTTGCAGACGTGTCCACGCCGTACCTGGGGAGAGCTGGGTCTGGGTCCCAGGTCCCGGCTGTAGCTCCTTTCCCCACGTGCGTCCCAGCTGGCCGGATAATGAGATATTGGGACCTCTGCTTCCAGAGGGATTGGGATGAGCTGGGCTCTTCTATGGGCTTGAGGAGGTGCTTCAGTTCTTCTGTAGTTCAGTTTGATCTCAAGAGGAGGCACTATCTGGTCCTGAACTGCTTTCACCTCTGTCTAGAGCAAGCCTGTGCAATATTAAAGCATATTAGGGAGGCTGTGATCGTCCCTGCAGTTCTGCAAAAAGGCCAGAAAAATCTAAAAGCTCTGCTAGCATGGGCTTCTTAGAGACAAAAGTGTGTGTGGATGGGGATGTACAGAAAATCGTACTTGAGAGCAAATAAACACGTTGGGAAAGCAGGAATTCAACAGATCATGTTAAAAATGTGACCTTTCAGTTACCCATCTCAACTGTCAAGTTCAAGGTGGCAGGGACAACAATTGGAAGGAAAAATTGTGAGGCTCAGAAACTGAAGCAGCTTTATTGGGAAAGTACTGAGAGGAAAGAAAGAGGGACACTCAATATTGTCATACTCACTTTCCTGTAGGAATCCAGATATCATGTAAAAATGTAATGCCCTGTATTGTGGACTTCGTTGCCGATCCATGTACTGTGTGAATGGAAGTAACGTGAGAAATGTCTTTATTTCTCAAAGTATGATGGGGTAGGGTGGTTTTTTGGGGGGATTGGTTGTTTGTTTTCTGTCAGTAACAGATTGCATTGAGATGTGGTGACTTAGGGAGCAGTTCAGCTGTTCACACCCACGTTGCTTTCTGATGCACCCTCTGCCCGACCTGAGAGCCCGCACAAGTATTACACCTCCCTGCAAGGCTCGTTTCTTCTCTCGCTCTGGACTGCTCCTGTGCACATATCGTTGGCGTGGAATCACTTCCATTTTCTTTTGACCTAGGAAATTCTTGTAAACCAAGGCTGTGGTTTCATGGGTTGCTGATCTGATCTACGGGTTTGTTACTGCCTAAAGGAAAAAGTCACTCTCCCTGTCTCCTCCTTTGCTCCTCCTGATTCTCCACCCCACTCCATTGTTCTACTCCCAGGAGAGTTTTGTTCTGCATTAGTGAGTTAAATGGGCTCAGGGGGAAGCAGGACCTTATGCTTCTGTCTATGTCCCATGAAACTGCAACCTAAATTTTACTATGTCCATCTCCATCCTACACCTGACCTCTTCACTCTTATAGTAATTGTCATATAATTGCGGGCAGACCTTATAAAGTGACATGCCTGGTGTCTATCAGTGAACTTGAGAGCGTGGACATAACCACATCCAGATGAGACTATGAGTGGTGACACTCCACAGGTAAAGAAATCACAGGATCAAAACCATCTGCCCAAGACGGGAGGATTGATTGGGAAACAAAAACCTGGTCCCAAGTCAGGAACAGGATCCACCCCAAGCCCTGACACAGACGTCTTGTGTTGGCTGAGGTGAATCCTTCAACGTGCTTTGTGTCTCACTTCTCCATGCACAAGACGGGGATGATGGCAGTTCCTCTGTCCCAGGCATGCTCTGAGGACAAGGCATTAACGCCTATGAGATCCTGTGATATAAAACTGAGGGGTTATGCAAGAAAGATATTTGAACCACCGTCAGCAGCTCAGCTTCTGAACATCTGACAGTCAAGTTTTGTCCTCACTGACCTATGGGAGGGGGAGAAATACTGTCTCCATTTAACAACAGGAGACAAAAGGCCTTGGTAGCCTCAGTAATTTCACCTTCAATTTCCTGAGTCCAACGTCAGGGTCCCAGGTACTGTGTCAGCCTTTGGTCTGTTCAGAAGAAGGATTGAGAAGAAGCAGGGAGTTCAGGGCAGACCCTAATTTGCCAAGTAAAAAGCTTCTGGTCTTCAAACTTACAAAGTGGCACTGCTTTGCTAATGGCTTCTGGTGGCTTCTAGGATGTCTCTTCATGATCCCTGCAGTAAGAAACCCAGAGAGAACCACCTACCAGAAGAACACAGAAAATCGAAATTGTACGTAAAAGGCTGTTTGGATTTGCTGGAAATGGGCAGAGAGTTAGGGTGGTGCGTAGAAACACCAAATTAGTGTTAGTCATCGTGACAGAGAATGGCATATACCAGGGCAGCCTGGCTTTTCTGGGCTAAGTCCAAATGGCTAGGAGATCTGCTCTTGGGGTCACTGCATAATGTTTGTTTGCTTGCCGGTTATGTCCCAGCTAATTTTGCAATGCGAGTCTAAATCCTTCAACCACACATCTAATTTGTAATTTAAGCCTGCATAATTTTATCTCTGCTTGCTTACACTCACTGTCTCCTGGTTTACACAGGCCATTGCTGGTTTCTGTAAGAATTGCTGCATTGATTGATATGCGAAACAGGAAGATAGGATGTTTTAATGTGGAACGGTATTTAGAGAGATGCAGCATCTGTCTCTAAAGTGAGAGATAGTTACAGGGTTAGACAAGTAGGCCATCAATTACAGGAGACTGAGGTTAGGACCATCTGGCTGTTTGAAACAACACCAGGTGTTAGCAGAAGCAAATTTCCTGTGTTGCAACACAGGAGGAGAGCGGCAGGCAAGAAGCAGCCCTCCAGAGTGAATCTCAGCCATGAAGGAGGCCGCTTCTCATTTCCTTTTTTAGTGCTGTCTTGTAGGAAAAAAATCTCTCGGAGAGCCTGACCCACCTGTGCCTGCTGCTCGGTGCCTCTCGGGGGGAAGTTCTCAGCCGGGGATGGGGACCCCTCCTGCGAGGAGGGCTGAGCAGGACTGGTACCCACGCAGCCAGCTCAGCCAGCTCTTGCCTTTCGGTCCCAGCTGCATCCTGACCCTTGCTGATGGACCTGAGCACCAACGTCCTGGTTCATGTACCCAGCATCCACGGTCCTTTCGAGGCCCTCCCAACCCATGGTACAAGGTGTCTCCAGCCACAGGCAGCCCTGCCTCGGTTTCCCTCCCCACCCGAACTGTCTCCGCCAGCCAAAGGAGAGGCAGCCAAGGGTGGGCTGGTTGCTGGTGGAGAGGGTCAAGAGGTGCAGGGAGATGACCATCACCCACAATCTGCTCAGCAGAGAAGTGTGTACTGATAGCCATTTTCAACCATTCAGGGCTACTGGGCCATATTTTTAAATAGTCACTTTTCGGTGTATGCCAAAAATATTCCTGCATTACCCATAAGGGTATTGTTAAAGTTGAACAAGCCTCCGATGCACTGATGCTGCTTCAAATTCTCTCATGTATACTTGCTAATACTTTATTACGATTATTTACATTAAAAAGGGGAATAAGCCATAATGCTGAAATTCATCCAGCCTAAAAGGTACAATGATATAAATAAATCAGGAAACAATCACATCTTCCACTAAAGTTGCGCTTACTGTCCTAACCTATAAGTGTAGCTAAGACTTGACGGAGGCTCTGGCAAGAGGCAATTTCCAAGGCAGTTGCTCCTGGCGAGCCCCCCTCAGCAATGTCCTTTCCCAACAAGCAGGCAAGAGGTTAAAAATTAGGTAGATGCAATCTCAGTAACTGACCGCAGAATCTTAGATCGGTTTTTCCTAGTTTCTATTTCCATCAGTGAGAAACAGCCCTCACGGGTTCGTTTTAAACCTTAATTATTATACTTTAATTATCCAGTGACAGAGGGAAAAGCCCTTGATTTGGTTATAAATGCCGAACTTACATGAACTCCTCAATAAAACTCTTCGTTTAGGGAACACGGCAAAGGTTGCTAAGTGACAGCGATGCAGTTCTGTATCAGAGCACTTCCAAACCCCCATTGCCAAGAAGAAAATTAAATAGCTGGGGGGACCGGCGTGTGGGCAGGGTGGGGAGGCCAAAGGGCTACGGCTCATAAGCAAGCCTCTGCCTATGTATTTTTAGCTACCTATTAAATGCAGGCTGGTTTTCGGAAGCTCTGAGCACTTCTGACATCCACTGAATAATGGCAACTGTGTGGTGTCCAGGTCACCACTACCCAGGTACTCTTGAGAAAGGGGATAGTATGGTGTTCGCTCCAGCTGGATTTGAAAAAATTGGCTATTATGCAAATCGGAAGGGCTCACACCATTCATTAAAATGCAACATCATAAGTCCTGACCCAGGGATAACATTTCCAAAATGTACCGGTGGCAAACACAGAGGTAGAGTTTTGGCTAATCTGAGTTTCTAAACACGGCCTTTGAAGAGAGAGCATTCAGTGGGGAATGCTGTAGATAAGAGCAATAACCATTCCTGAAAATAATGCTGTGATTGCAATTCTTAGTTAAAAAAATGGGAAATTCCAGATATGTGGTCAGATTAGGTACCTACTGATTTACCTGTGAAACTGATTGATATGTATTAGTAATAACCACATGCATGGCCTTCCGTAGTGATAAGCAAACACTTATTAAATTCAAGCGATGTAAGCACGTAAGTCAAATAAAACCATTGTCTCATTTCTGGAGTGGGATAATAATTTTTATGTTCTTTTTTTGCGAACTATTTTGTCCTATGTGAATATTTCATATTTTGCACTTAGGGACGAAAAAGTAGTATTTATTTTAATGATGGCTATACAAATGCTTTTTAAAGTTTTTATGTGACAATTTGTCAGGTGTGGGCTTGTATTTTTTGTCTGGAATCATTTTACATTAAAAGAAAGTCTTATTTGCAAAGCAAATGAAACTCCAGCTTCTAAAACTAGGTAAAAATGAGACAGAGGGCTGGTTTGACTGTTAACTGAATATATAAAGCTAACACATAACCACAGAATTCTAAGATTGGGCTAGAAAGAAAATATCCAGAAAATTGTATTGACTGCATCTATCCAGGACGTTTGCTTTGGTGTTTTGGATGGATTATTGCCTATTACTTATTTCTCTCCTCTTTTGCATCCACCTCTCCCTCCTTCTTTCCTGGAGACTCGTGCTTGCAGTTCCGATTGTGCTCTCTTCCTAGATGTTTTATTCTTACCTTCCTTAAGAGCTGCCTGTTTTGCGTGCCAGCATCAGGACTTATTTCCATGTCAGAGATGGACTATGAGATGGGGTTGCGTTGGGCCTGATCCTGCCTATATGCTCATCTGCTTCTCGGTTGTCAGGAGACTCGGCTGCGGGGTTGTGGCAGGAACAAAATGATAGCTGCTCGTGACACCAAGGCTGTCTGCAAAGATTTCACAAGGATTTACTTTATTTATTAACCTTTTGAAAACTGCCAGAGCTGCCACGCCTAAACCAACCTTCAGCCTGCCCAGTCCAGCAACCAGTTTTAGCTAGGAGTAACGATGCAATGCGTTTGTGCAGAAAAGCTGTATAGCATCACTTGCAAAAATGCTTACAAAAATACTCATAAAGTGACCTTTATAAGGCCCCCATCTAGGAGCCAGATGACTGGCTCCATTTGCAGCTCTAGCCTGGCTTTGCACATGCTTTCAACCCCATGCAAGAGCATTCAGAAACCTTGGCCCCAGACAGCAAGAATGTTGTGGTGAGAGAAGTAGAGCTCAGCACAACTTAGGCTCGGTTTGGGGCTTATCTAAGCTGCAGGGTGATGGATCTGGCACAGACCTGCTGCGCTGGATGAAACGTGGCTCTGCTCGGGCAACCACCACTGCTTTGGCTTTTCTGCCTCAGAGCCCAGCGCCCGTGCTTGCTGGCCGTGCAAAGCTGAAACTTTGGAATTTGAAAAAGCCAGACCCATCTGCCAGCGGCTCCTCTGCTTGGTCAGGTCGGTGCAGGCACGCGGTAGCTTGGCT
>NW_009211219.1:25739-44804 GCF_000690835.1 Fulmarus glacialis
ATGCTGGCACGTCCTGAATGAGTCTGCTCCTGCAGCCAAACTATTGGTACCCCAACAAGCACCCTGGGATATTTAAATACCCCAGGCTGAGTGGTGCGGAGGATGATTTTGGCTCCTTGGCTGTTGAGTCAATTCCTGCGGCTTATGGCCCAGGGGATTGTTTCAGGTACAGCCTTGGGTAAACGCCTGAACAACCGCTCCGCAAGCAGTCCTAGGACACACCGTGCATCCGCACGCCTCCTCCTGCCTTTCTGCTCTGAAGGACAGGAGAGAAAACCTGATGCTGGGATCTGTGATACAACCTCCTTCCCTTTGGCTTGGTAGGAGAAACCAAAAGAAACAGAGAAAGAAATAACACCACAACTGTCTTTGATCTGACTGAGAAATGCATTCTCAAGAATAATATGTGACAAAGGCATCAGAATTTTTGCCTGCTTAAAATTTCCCATTGTCTTCTAAGGAGCAAATACTTTGGTGTGTATTTTGTTTAGCTGGATTCTTTTGCTATGATGGTCTGTCTACACTGACTAAATTCTTGTACTAATGGCTCCACGATGCTGCATTTAAAGATTGTAATACATTTATAGCCCACTGATAAAAAAAAAAAAAGCTGTATAAAAGCCAGGTATTAGCTATTATTAAATAAAAATAATTTACAGCTTACCACAGTCACAATGAATGGGATTGACTCACTCATGGGCTTTAGGACATTTTTTCTAGTTTTTGTTTTACGAGACTGTACATGTTAGCTCAGTTGGAGATTTTCTCTTTTACTCTATGCCAAGGTTTTCAGAAGTGACTAATGACTTTGGGTGCCTAACTGGAAACATTGTAATAACGCCTGAATTTCAGAATGGCTAGGCACCCATCAGCTGAAATTTAAGTCCTTTTATGGTCGTTTAAATTCAGCTCTCAGGACTGAGATCCTCATCATCAGTAACTCTTGAAAAGCTTGGAAGTTATGGAAATATATTAAAAACTTTAAGATGCAATTTCCTCCTTAAAAGCCTCCCCATACCCAATTTTCCATGTCCCAATGTATGTGGAATTAGAAAAAAAGAAATTGGCAATTATTGAATGCAATATGCTTTGATTTTATGATAAAGAAAACATTGTGTTCATTTTCTTACTACAGGTAGCCCTGCTTTTCTGATAAATCGTAATATCCATAACCTTGTTTTTAAAGAAAACAGTTTTCTACATCCTCAGCATAAATCAGTGAAGTGGTTGTGGGAATTCAGCCTTCGTTTTGGAAAGGTAGACACAACTCTGTTGTCTTTATATGGGGAGGAATGACCCACGGGACATAGCAAGCACAAAAGGCTTGGGGTACCCGGCGGTGAAAGTCCCATGCAAGCTGACAATACTCTTCATTTCACAGACTTTCTGGTGCTGTGCTACATAACCCACAGTTATGTAGTGGGCAGATATTACCTTTCACTAACATTACCTTTGCAGATACCGAGACAGATCTTTCTTTGATATCCACTGGTGCAAACTACCACCAGTTCAATTATGCTATTTGACACCAAATGGGCTTAGTATTTCATCGCTCGGTGGGAGGTGAAGCCTTTCCTTAGATAACTGGAGAGCTCTGGCTGATTATCTCATATTGCATCAGGCGCAGAATAGGAGTAAGTTAGTCTCTTAAATGAATTCTAACTGGAAGCTTTTACTCTGTCTAGCCAGGCTTTTACCCACAGCTTAGATTAGATCTGATCTTTTTATGCTTCCCTACAGGTTTGCTTTGATTGTCTCCCCATTTTCCAATAAACACTGTAAGAGACCAGTGGGCAATTACTGAGGAAGTCCCTGGGAACTGTTCCCAGCAAGTCTGATCCGAGGCATGCAGGGTATAAGGCAGGATCCCAGATACACGGGGCACATGGATGGCCGTTCCCAGAAGCGGATGCCAAGAAGCAAGCGGGCGCGGCGCAGGGAACAGCCTGGTGACCGCAGCCAACGGCAGCGGTGGGAGACTGAGGGCTGCAGCTGGACTGTGAGAAATGAAGCAGCGCGTTTGGTTTTGAAGAGAGAAACCCAAATGCTTGTCTAAAGCACACTGGACATCACTGAGCACCCAGTTTTACAGCGGCAGTGCTACACAGAGATGCTGTGAATCCTTTATCTCTGCCTGACTGATCATTTCATCACCTGGATGGCCCTGAAAATTTAGCTCCAGGCAAGGACAGAAAAGTAAGTTTATCTTGGCATCTTCTACTCCCTTTTTATTAAAGGGTTGTAACATCTATTATTTCCGTCAACTGTTTCCCCATGTCCTACCTCTCTGAGCCTGGACTATAATCGTACACTCATTCCTGGCTTCTTACCTTACCAGTCTCTGTCTTCATATCTGGGTTTGGCCGGGTGACCCACTGGCTCTGTGGAGGACACAGGGGAGCCAGCAGCCCCTTGCGCAGCCCCTTGCACCTTTTATTGGTACTGTTTATTTTATTTCTTCTTGTTCAGATGAGCCTACTCCAGTCTGCAGAATTGAAATCCAGCAAGGCACAGGGGAATCCTCCAGTGTGCAACCCCAGCCATGGCCAGGATCTCCAGGACCTTGCTACCCGCATCCGACCATCCGGTTGGACAGGCTCCACTCCTCTCCTGGCTGGGAGGCTGCTGAGCCCCAGGTCTACTCAGGCACAAAGTCTGGCCAAGAGCAGCCAGACCTGTTGTGCAGCAAACACTGCACCATCCGTTCTTGCAGCATGACAGCCTCTTTTCTGCTGTCCTGCATCCTCTGAATTGCCAGCCTGGCAGCCGAAGTCCTCAGAAAGGCAAACACCATGATGCCAAGGGCAGCCTAACGCCATTGCATTACTCCTTCTTATCCCTCTCCCTTCGCACAACGTGATGTGCTGGAAGGGTTTCAGGAAAGGCAATAGAAGAGGAGGGTGGGGAAACCTTCTGGCTGCCTGGTCCCCCTTCAGCTGATGGTGAGCAGCTTGTTCTCCAAGATGTGCCCAGCTGCCTAGACACTTCTGTTCATGGTACCTATGGCATCGTCCTTCAGCTAAAATATGTAACTTTTATTTTAATAAGAGCAAAATAGCAAGACATATATGTCAGATATCAAAGGGCTTGGGACTTTTGAGTTTTGCAGGTATAAAATGGAGCAGATATAATTTTTTTTTTTATGAGTCTAAGTTGGACAACAGCATTGCACAGGGGAGAATAAAATCCACTCTACTTATACTCAGGCAAATGTACATTGTACTGAGTTAGTGTCCGGACTGGGTAGAAAATGGGGGGCAATGGACTCTACAAAGAGGGTCTGAGAGATGACATTGGAGGCATAACCAAACCAGCAATCTGTTGCCTGGCTCATCACCAGGGAATAAAGTTTACCCCATTTATAAGGAAATGAGCAGGGCCCTGGACGTGTTTCTGAAGAATGAGACACCGTCATTTGCACTAAGCATGGCTCGATACGACCTCTAAACCTCCAGGGCCACATCTTCTGCTCGTAAGGAAGCACAGCCTGCCCTGGCAGTGCGGTGTCTGTAAACACCATGCTGCTCCAGCCCCACTGGCAGCACCCAGAGCAGCAAAGTCCCCCGGCAGAGGTGCAGCTGCAGGGAAAACACCTGCCACCCCAAACGTGTCCCTTCCTGTACCACTTTTGCTGGCAGACTGATTTTGGTAACATTTCTGAATTTTCCTGTTCCTAGCAGACACAGCGCTGGGAGCTGAACTGCCTGGTGTAGACTGAGACTCACAGAAGATGTTTTCGTATTTACTTGGCTACTGGTTTTACACGAGTGCCTGTACCTCTCAATGCTGTGTACAGCGCTGCTTGTGTCTTTATGGTGTAGGGCTATGTTGGGGCCACGTTGGGGCCACCCTAAGGGTTTTCCTACAATAAAAATTCAGGGAAATTTCAGTCGCCCTACCTGTCCCTTCCCTGTGCCTTCAGCAGTCTTTTCCATCCATGTGAAAAGCTGGTGAAGTGGCTGCTTGCCAAGCTGGCTACTCGGCTGGGTGCTCCTCCTCCTCTCGCTGCCTTTGCCCCGCAGCCCTGCGGGATGTCACAGCTCCGGATTTCCCCTTTTCCTGGCAGGTGACCATGAGCAGGGAGCAGGACGTGTCTGTGGGCTTGTGGGAACTGGGGATTTTCTCAGGTGATGCCGCAGCAGTGGGGACACAGCACTGGAAGCAGAAATAAAGCGTGGCATAGCCAAAACAGCCTAAAGAGACTAATGGACACTTCAATGGGAAATGGTGTCCTAATGCCTCTAGTTTCTCTTATAAATTTCAGTGTAAGTCACCAGATATCATAGAATCATAGAATCATAGAATCATTAAGGTTGCTGTATCCAGTATATAAGCTTCATTTTTTTTTTTTTCCCTCCATAAAATGCACCTAAAATTAAAGTGTGTTTTACTCTGAAATTTTCTGGGAAGGTGTAACTGATATCAGGTACTGGTGGCCTAAGGAGATACCGCCTTACTGCTGCCAGCACCACAACTACCACGGCAGCAGCAAACCTGGAGGTGGTGGAGCAAAATCGATCCTCCTTTGGGCCAACAAATGCACAGATGTATCTTGGTCCCTGGAAAATATGGGAAAGCCCAGCAAAGGTAAGAAGTGTACTTTGTTCTCTTTGGAATACACTCCTTTTTCTTTCTCCATCTGTCCAGCGGTGGCTGTGCTGTGCCGATGAGCAGCACAACGGTGTCTGCCGGCCACCCCCGCAGATATGACATTTTTGAGAGGTCTCCCCCAGCTCCATCTTGTCCCAGCACAGCACCACCCCCCTTCCTTCCCACACCCCTCTCAGGCACTCAGGCGCCTGTGCCTAATTGAGGCAGCGGCTGGTTTTAATATGAGGTCTGAACACTGTTTTGTTTTATTTTTTTAGATCCTAAATTGCTTTCAAAGGGATGGTGCATCATTCGCCCCGCTCCAGCCCACCCCGCGCTGCTCCAGGAGCGGCGGGGACAGCCTTTGCAGCCTCCAGAAGATGGTGCCCTGCTGTTAGGAAACAATGCTGCGAGCAGCAGTCATTCCAGTTCACTGGCACAATGTCACACAAAACGCTTTGTGTCTGTCAGCACATTCCTGGAAGGTCACAGTAAATGATGAATGCTCCTGTGTAGGAGCTGAGGAGGGGTTTTTTTTTCTTCTTTTTTTTTTCTTTTTTTTTTTTTTTCCCATGAATTGCATCACTTGGCGGCCTCTTGGCTTCATTCATTTGACTCCTGTGGTTACAAACCTTTCCCAATTGTTGTGAGCCTGCTTCCTCCACAACCCCTCTGTGGCCAAAGCAGGATATTCATGACTGACTGGCCTGGGGAAGCTGGATAACTTCCAGCTACTTTCCACAGCAGAGTTGCTCACTTCCCTCCCCCCGAGGTCTGAAATATCCTGTGGTTCTGGTTAGCTTTCTCTCCGGATGCACATCAGCTAAAGCATGTGCATCATCATGTGATACCCAAGGTTGTTTCAGCGCAGCTAATTGTGACAGAGGCTTTATTTAGATGCCGTGTATAAAAAGATGAGTAAAGCACTCCAATACGAAGTCGGAAGGATATTTGACTTGATCCTGAATGAAAAGCTGATTTTCACTGGCATGTAGCACTGGAGTTCTCCACTGAGCTTTGAACATATGTCTAAGATGTTTAAATAATTCCAATAAACTATGATGTCATCTTTGCAGCTCCGTTGCCATTTCCTATGATTTGGTTCATGATTTCTTTCCCCTCTGAGTTCCTAATTGCTCATGAAGCTTGTGCAATTGAATAGGGCTCTTCTATTTTTTCACATTCCCTTCCCCCCATGCAGAAAGCTCAGACCTGCTAATTTTAGTTGGGGAAAAACACCTACCGCCAAATTCAGTGTTACTTCTCAATGGGAATTTACCAGCACCTGAGTAGCAGTAGTCACTCGGCACAACCCAGCCAGCCACACTGAAGGGTATTTTGTTGGCATGGGGAGCGTCTGGATGGGAAGGAGGGTTCAGGAGAACCCATGCCAGAGTGAAATCGAAAGAGGAACACCTACATTTGCAAACAGTGTTCATGGGCCTGTTCACAGGCTCATGTGGGCATGCGTCCTTCCGAAGGATGGAGACACATTCAATGGTCAGGACAGGTTAACAGTCTCCAGTAAGCCTGCTTTTGTTTGCACAAACACAGCAGGGCAGAGGTTCTGGGAAGGGACTGCTAGCAGGACCCTGAGGGTACATCTGTTAGGTCTCATTCTCTGCCCCTGAAGCCATCTGGCAACATCCGTACTGTTAAAGTCTCTTTGTCTTCAAAACAAGGTGGCTGCATCTAACAAGGCTAGTGAAATTCCAGTCCCGGCACTGTGCGACCTCCCCACCTGTGTCCAGAAACCGGTTGGAGGATGCTGGCTGGCCCAGGTCAGAAATGGTCCTGGCACTGCTGTGACCATTCTCCGGTTCAGATGATGGGGATCTGTGCTTGTGTCCTGGCTTTACTTAACTTGCTAGTATGCATGTGGCTGGACAGACTCCTGTGGCCTATACAGGATTCACCTGTAGGACTGGGAATCTTCATTTTGGTTAGAAGAAAAACATCCTTTGGCTGGAGAAACTGGATGGGAAACCGGTGAGAGAGGGAAGATGGAAAGTAAATTCTGGGTGAGAAAGAGAACAGTGTCTGGACTTCAGTAAGATACTAAATAAAGCCAGAGAGAAATAAGTTCAGAGGCCAAATGAGTCCTTAGGAGTCAGAGTTTGTGAACTGGAGTAGGAGATATTTTCCAGAAAGCTGCAAGGAAACCCGTGTTGCTCCCAGTTCATTGGCACATAGGGAGAAAGTACTGAAACTTCAAGGGGGTTTTTCAGCAGCAACAAATAAAGACATTTTGCAAAAGCTTTGGTGAAGACAAGCAAATTGCAAACTGCTATCCAATAATGGCTACATGTTGCAAAATGTGGGATGAAAGGAAAAGATCTGTGAAATTTGAGGACATTTCATGCTTTATACATTTCCAGAGAATTCATCAGATCTTTCGAGTTGTCAAAGAAATGTCAGGAAGTGGAAAACCAGAGGTTTTGCACAACTTATGGGTAACTTTTAAAAAAAGTACTCAAGTCAGAGAAAGTCGTTAAAATTTGTTTGGTTTTATTTTGATTTCATGAAGTCCCTTGGTGTTATTATTCCCCAGGTCTGCATTTACAGGCTCAGGTTTCTTTCTCACTTCCCTTTGTACAGATCAAGAGCTGTTCCATATACAGGCACACAAATAGCATCAAAAACCTTCTTTGAGCAAAGGTCGCTTCAGATCGAGTGAGCTCTTTGTCAGCATCATTAACAGCTTGATAACAAAATGTGGAAGGTTTGCCAAGAGACCTAACAGGGCTGAAGCCACCTTTTTCTTTCCACTTCAGCATTTCTTGGTGTCACTGAAGGGAGTTGCTAGCAGGACCCTTACCCTGTCCATCCACGGTGGGTTACCCTGTGTGCCACTTGTGAAAAATGCAAGGAAGTACTTACAGGGTTTTGGATGAAGAGCTGGAGGCACTGTGTGGGTGAAGCTAGGTCTGCAGTGCATTGCAGAGGTGTGACAGAGATCCATGCAGACGTGGCATAACCAGCTGTGGCCATGCTGGCTTCACCAGAGGCTGTACATGCTCATGAAGGATGCTGGGTTTGCAGTTGGTGGCTATAAGTCCACTGTGTCTGCTTTTCACAGGTTGCCTATAACTCTCTCCGTTGTGTCTGCCTGAGGATGGGGTGTCTTCAGATCTCCTTGCCACATAGGCACCATACTCCCAGTACCTCTCAGGAGGAGATGCCATGTAAACAAAGACCAGTAAGAAGGGCAATGGTGCTGTCTGCACCTGTCTCCAAGGGCTTTCACAGAGATGTTTGTATAATTACTCAGTGATAAGGACTAGAGCTCATCTGACTGCACAGGAGAAGAAAGCCTCCCAAATCTCCCTTTAATGTCTGTCCAAGAGCAAACCTCAGTGTGCCCTGATGCAGCCAGAAGAGCCTGTAACAGAGAAGATAAGGAAAAGCAGCCTCTTATCGTTCTCAGTGCAACACAGCTTGAGTACTCATGAGTCAGTTTGCTCTCGGCCCTGACTGAAGAAAAATGCCTGCTGACATGTCAAAGGAACTTCAGAAAAGTGAGTAAGGGCTCTAAGGATCTTCTCAAGGTATTCTGACATGCACACCACACCATTTGAACCTGAAGAACAGCAAAACTCTTACCCAGCATCAGCAGGGTGGCACCAATACATATTCATCATTGGGATGGGAGGAAGGAAGAGATTTAGTACATGCACACACATATGTGAGGAAAAAGAATTAGAACTTCTGAAGTTCTTTAAAGAAGGTGATTTGCTGTGCACTCTGAGGTTTGACCCATGCAAATAAAAGCTTCCTTATATTTTGTTATATTCCTATATATTTTGTCCTCTGCAAATGGCACTTTCATACTAAGGTGCTGAGCACTTTAGTATTTGAGAGTATTTGAGAGTGAGACCTCAGCTCCCATAGACAGTTCAGCTGCAGTTTCCCTGGCTGTCATGATCCACAGTGGCAACAGAGCTACCTCAGAAAGACAGCACGGCTTTCTCTGCCATGGCCAATAACTGGCACTGGCAGAGGAAGGCAGCACCATGGCTGTGTCCTCGGCTTCTCTCCCTGCTGTCCCGGTGGGTATGGAAGAGGGTGAGGACGAACCTTCTCCACATGTGAGATGGCTTGCTCCTGGGTGGTGCAGGACTCCTGTGTCCTGGCTCCTTCATGTGTGTGTCACAGAAAAAACCCATACTTCGTTTCAGTTTTGTTCTTCTGAGGCCCCTGAGAGGGAAAGGCCAGGATGCTGCGGGATGGATGTGAAAACTATCAAACACGATTCTCAATTACCAGTACCACAAGTCTAGGGAAATTCAGCATTGAAGTCAACGGGGGTCTTTTTAATGGCTTCAGCTGGGCTTGGATTCTTACTCTAACTGCATGCTATGCAGGGTTTGAAGACTGGGATTCATCCACCTAAATGTAAGTATTTGATGAAAGTGTCTAAGGTAGATCAGTACAAAGAGACAGATGTAGTCAGACAGCAGGTCAGACTGTCTGACTGAGCCCATCCCACACCTTTAACTGTTAAGAGTCATTAGAGGGATTAATATTCTGATTTGGAGCCTTGAATAGTGCCCAGACTTAGTGGGAAGAACAGGTTGAAGCACCCAACTGAAACAGTGGGAATATCATTACATAAGTTTCCCGTGCAACACTTACTAAGATTAGGGTGGAAATGTGCACATGTTGCTGGGTCTGATTGAGGGGTGAAGAAAGAAGATAATAAATCAAAAAAAAAGAAAATTAAAATAAACCTTTATTTTTATGGTTTATCCTAATGTAGCTAGAATGTTAAGAATTTATCACCTGAGATAAAAGACTTAATCATTACTAAACCCTTTGGCAATTGTTTTAATAACATTAATCAAGATGAGCTCATTTGGTGCTAATGGGGGTGTTTTAAGTACTTTTATAGGATTTTCACTGAAATTCAGAATTAAATAATTGGGCCATTATTCTAAAGTGTTTTCGTCATCCCTCAGGGAAGTCCCAGTTTCTTGGTTTTCATCTACTTGGTTTTATTTCCTCTCAAGCATTAATTCTGATTGCCCTTGACAATTTTGGAGCACACCCTCCCAGTTATTAATTTGACCCTCTTCTGGGCAGTCTGAGGTTGGTTGCCTCTGCTAATCTATTTTGTCAATGCAGTCATAGAGAGGAAAGATTTAAAATGTCACTAAATGAGTGTGGTGATGGATGATGAGACAGGAAGGATGGTGATTGCCATCGGATAAAGGCTCTAGTGAGTTGAGTTTTTCCCAACACCCAGACTAGATGAGCAGTTGGTTAATTAATTGCCCAATTCTGCATATAATATTACCTTAAGCATGCTTAGTTCTTATTAGGGGCCGTGGTCTTTGCAATCTGGAATGCATCAGCACTTGCTGTAGGTGTTGTGGAAGGAAGGCAAGGGGTTATGGACTTAACTCAGTTGTCTGAATTTATGTTCCCAGTGCCAGCTCATATGCCAAAACATGTCTGAAACATCCCATAACTATGGCAGGGGTAATGCAGGACATACAGTGGACCTTTGCCTTTTTTGAAAAGCAGTTAGATGCCACAAGTGATGCCCTGGGTATCTGAAACAACACTAAATATTTTGGGCAGCTGTACTGAGCCCTATACTTGGGAATCCATTTGAGATTAAGACTCCACACGCCCATGTATACCCCTCTACACGTAAACTAGGTGATTCCCGTTATAGTCAGTGGAGATCTAGTTAATGCAGTCACTGAAACCCAGTGAGTGATTTGGCTGCTTAGCCACTATCTGTCTACAGTCGGACAAGTTGAATTACCCTCCAGACTCTGGTGACTGTATTGAGCAGATGTCTGCTCATACAGTGCAAACTTGGATGCCTCAGGCTCAATTCAGCTGACTAAAATTTGATGTCTAGTGCCATGGTAGATGCTCTAGAGTCACCTGGCTGGCCTCCAGCTGTATCATCAGAAGAAGCAGGTCATCTCTGCCAGCCCAATGCAGATGTCTCAGACATCCTATGACACCTAAAAAAATTCAAGAAGGCTACATGTGGGCACCAAAGCACTGCCGTTTGTCACAGATCATAGGATGCAATACATTAAGTCACTTCAATACAAATGCTAAAATTCTCTGAATCATTCATATAATGATATGTTCATTTAGATGATAGTTGTATTAGAAGGTTTTATTTAATATGGTAGGAAAGCCTGTATCAGTCATTCCTAGTTTTGATAATCACAGGAGACATTGCCATTTCAAACTCACCCCATTAGAATTGTCACGTCATATTCTACCAGCATGTTTGGTAATTCACATGCCTAAGCCTGAAGAATGACAGCAAAAGTTAACTGTAATACATTTAAACATGAAATAATGCATATTTTTTCATATTCAACCAACTTTATGACTACTGTTTTCTATTTTTTCTCAGAATAACTGGAAGTTTCTAATCTCTTACTCCATTACAGTGATTCAAAATAGTACAGGCTGGTAGATATATAAGTATGAGGGGAAAAAATGAGGAAGAATGTATTTTCACTTTATACCTTGTCTGGAAAATAAGCTCTGAAAATTTCTTTGGAAAGATTATCCTCAGTGTGAAGATCTTTAGTCAGATTATTGTATCAAGCACAATAAACAATGTACATTACATACAGCAAAACTTCAGTTTCATAAATCCCATTTTCCAAGGTTTTATGTGATAATGAAGATCACAGTTTGTAATCAAAGTGTGTATATCTTGCAGCTTGTACATTTTGCTTGGTTTCAACTGTTTGCAAATTACTCAACATCTCAGACAGATAGATTTACAATTCCTGTTTTTTTATTCACAGAAGGAAGCTGAACTATTACACCGAGCAACTAATATGACTGAGAATAGTTATTTTCAGGATAGCTTAATCATTGGGTAGGGTTGTTAAGATGTCATATTTTTACCGTGCAATGGAAGCATCTCTATTTTTGTGTGCTTTGTGTTCCCACAGATGGGTCTCAGGTTTTGCAGCACACATTAGACATGGCTTATGGCCATGCCAAATATATAATGAGTGCAGGATCCAAGAAAAAGTATATGACATGTATCCTGTTTACACTTACACAATTATAATAATTCAATCCTCTACACAAGAATGATGCAACAGGGTTTCCATTTTAGGAGGTTAAACTCTGCCCACATGTGTGACGTATGACCTTTGTTATTATTCAGCATCCTACAGTTGCAGACTGCAGCTGACAGACACTTACATGTCTCCAGTACAGCTGTATGTTACCAGTCCAACAACACTTACTGCATCCAGTCCCCAAAATTACTTACTCCGACCTTCCAAAGGCCTAACTCGATTCGAGCTTCCGCTAAGCCAGAGTGAGGATTTCGGGATTCCAGTTACAGCCGGTAACCAATGCAAAAATGAAGCTGAAAGATTGACACCTCTTGTGCCTTTAAATCATGGCAGTGTTGCACCAAACAACAGTCAAAATAGTCGGAAAGAACCATGTCTTGAGAGGCCAATTTTTCATGACTAACCCTGTGGGTTGGAGCAGAGGAAAAGCAGCTTGATTAATTGTAACATTTGTTTTCATTTAATAGATTCATAGATTTCAAGGCCAAAAGGGAGCACTCTGATTATCTAGTCTGACCTCATGCAGAGCAGAGGCCGCGGAGCTTCGCCCGGCGATTCCTGCACAGACCGAGCGGTTCTTCCCTGGTCCGTAAGGAAACTCTCCAGCCAGCTATATGGGTGAGCATTACCTCATGCAATATACTGGGCCGTATCCCGAGCTTATTTTACCAGCTTGTAAATCCTGAGGAGTTTCACTTGGCAGCTCAGGGCTTACATGGATGAAAGTGAAATCAGAATTTGGCTCGCCCTTCCTCACAATATGGTAGCCAGCGAAAAGTTTTCTTTACTCCCCTGTATAAGAAAAGTGTAAGATACGTATTTATGTATTTGCGGTACATTGTTTTATCCTGAAGTGTAATGTTTAGACTGAATCGGTGAAGTTGAAGTAACTGGCCTCTTTGGTCCAGTCGTGAATTTTGGATTTGGTTAGCTGACAAGGAATATTCTTCAATACTTTTGTTGCAGTTCATAGGTGTGCGTCTGACCTTCTGCTTTGTACGCATCAGTATCTAGTATCTGCACTGAATCCAGCACTTCTCATGTCATCAGAGCAAATCCTCCAAAAGATTTAATTTAAGAATCTGCCATATAAATAAGCAGCTCTTTTCAAGCACTTTCTGAAGCTATGTGCCTACCTCCAGAGAGGAAAAAAGTGAAAAGAATGACATTAACAGGCTGAAAATCCCCGAGTGTAGCCAAATTACGTATTCATCCTTACTGTTAAAAACAAAACCAACAGCTCAATCTAATGTAACAAGAAATGAAACAATTCAAGCACAGCCACTATTCAAGGTAATATTCTGCTGCTCAGAAATATTCTGCATCTGTACATCTAATTATAACTAAATAGCAGACTAATACTGTTATATTATAGTCCATGGAGAAAAAAGGGGCTAGGACAGCTATGTGTGTCAACCAGTTTACTAGGGTTTCTGGGTTTCTGCCAGCCAAACTTTTCAAGGCCTATATTTGGCTGAGACTGCCTGGTTTCTTTGATGTGCACAATTTTTTGCACCTGTGATCTGTATGTTGTCGCAGTCTTTTTCAGAAGAAAAGGACATAGTTCCTTTAAGCCCTAAGTCTAAAGTGAATATATGAAAATGATCCATGATGCTATTATACTAACCACACTTCCCAAGTGATACTTTCTAATATCAGAAAAATTTGTTGCCATGGTGACTGGCCTGACCTGAAACAGTTCAGCTGATGCTGAGCTTCCTTTCCCTTCCCCAAAAAAGGAACTAAATATAATCTTTCGGAAAAGCAATTCTTTTGATTAGGTAACGGCAATCTCTCACAATCTGTTATTGATGCCGTATTGGCTTATTAGCACTCTCAGTTAGAAGAAAAGGACAGTTTAAAGAAAAGTAGGCTTGAAAGTGGGCTCCAATTTAACTGAAAATTATCCTTGTGAAAGGATGTTGTGCCCACCCATCTCAGGACACCATCTAATTTAGCGTGTTCTGAACGGAAGAGGAGAGTTCAAATGTGCCATTAAAAATGCAAGAATTCCAGTTGTGGGTTAATTCAGCATTACCTGCCCACAGATAAGGTGGACAGTGGCATGTTAAAGCTTTCCTTTGATCCTTAGCAACTTACTTAGTTGGCCTCATCATTAACATGCATCTTACCTTAATCCTCTATTGGATTAAAAGGTGATCTTCTCATGATCCTGAAGCAATGAATTTTTTTGTTGAAAATTTTCTGTTCTTTGAAAGGGATGCTGAGAAGAAGGAAAAATCAAAGAGTGACGTCCCTCTGCAGCTCCAGCTGCATGCTGGGACATGTTGCATTAATGATTAGACAAGGGCTGAAATCCACAAAAGGTCACAGGCTCCTCAGAAAGGACTCAGATGGCTTATCAGTGTTTAAAGACCAAGAATACAAATCACAAGGCCCATACTCAGCATGAAATACGCCTTCACTGGTTTTCTAGGCATCTAGGGAAAAGCTCCTACTGTTTTGTGTGATCCAGCTTGCCTAAGGGGCATGCCCAGGTTTCCTAAGGGCAGTAAGTTAAGAATATGTGTATAACTTGGAGGTGAGGGCAGCCTGTCTTTAAAAAGTAGACCATGCTTCTTCCCAGATACCTTAGCCTTCCTGTATTTCTCAGAATTTTTTTAATGACCTCAGTTCAGGGATGTGGGCTGTAGTCCAGGAGCGGAGTTTGGGGGAAGGAGCTTGGGACCCGCCGTGCCAGCCCTTCCAGAATGAAGCAGCATTGCCAAATGTAAATCAGTAAGGATATTGGTCCCTTTTCCCTTGCTCCTCCACTAATAAGTCACCCTTCCTATACCAGCATCCTCCTCCTCCCAGCTGAGTGCTTTCACCACCATACTCCAGACTTAGACTTCCTCTTGCTTCTTTTTCTTTTGGGCCCAGGGCTTTTGCAGGTCTTCTGCACTTATGGTTCAAATGATGTTTTTACTTTCTGATGGGGTTTCAAGCTGTGAATTTTGGTTTTGCACAGGGGCCGGTGCTTTGGAGACAGACATACTGGCATTTACTGGCATGCCTTTTAGGCAACAATTCATCCAGTGTGTGGACCCCCAAGTCTGGACAGGGAAACAAGGAACTGAGTGCAGCATAGTGAGCTCAAAGAGACATGGCAAGTGTCCCCATGTCTCTTTGCAGGATATGCGGTATACTAACGGCAGGAGAAGCAACTAACTTGCTCTGCATTCTTGGCACATCATCTTATCTTTCCAAGGTCTCCTTTCACCAACAATGAGAGGAGGGGACTCATTAAGAGCTGCTCAGAATATTTCCACTGAAACAGCGCCTGACTAGAAAATTAGGTTCTTAGCTAGTTGACCAAAGAAATTGATGAAGAACTTCTGCATTGCTCTAAATTTTCACCCTTTTGGTTGGAAAAATTATAAAGTAGAATTGTTTGACTTTCAGCCATGTTTAGCTTACAAGGTCTTTGCTTTGCTAGATCTTTTTTCAGGAAAAGATCATTCTGAATATCAATATTTATATAAGACATTTCAGAAACTAGCAATGAAAGATGATCTTGAAGTGCAACAAGCAGTGGTGTTATAACTGAGGACACCAGCAAGGCAAGATTTGCAGGGAGAGTAATGTCTTTCAGTATATCAACTTACATAATTGGGGAAAAAAAGGGGCATGCAAGATTCCTCAGATCTCACTACCTTAACTTACAGAAAGGCCCTTGCTAGTAGTAAAGGACAAAGAAGTATGTCTTCAACTTCTCCAGAATTGCTCTCCAGAGTCTGTAATTGCTCTCTTTCACACACACATACATACACAAACAAGTTTAAAAACCACTTATCTTGCACAGGTCTGCATCTGCCAAATACCGTGTTCTCTGAAAGGTTACAAAGAAACATGGGATTCCTCTTACTTCAACAAACTAACTGACTTTGACAGCTAAATTTCCCCTTAAATATGTTTAGAGCTTCCTTTATATAGAAGTGTGAGTCATTCTGACAGGCTTAATTTGTACTGAAAAATGAATGTGTTAAACTTATTAGCCATTCAGGTTAGAAAGACTGTAAACAGTAGATTGATGACATTTGCACTTCGTGTACTATACACTATGTGCCTACAAAGTGAAAATATAAAAGTCGGTGAAAGGCATGCTGAAGATTTGATAGAAATTGTATCCTAATCCCTTTCTGCTCTTGACTTGATGTTTCCTTGTTATTTCATTTTCTATAATGAGGAGAATATGTATGAAAAGATGGCCCTTTTCTAACTGCATCATATTTATGGCAATGTATGCATATTTCCAGAAGAACTAAACAACTAAGCATAAATACAGCAGTTTGCTGGAGTTAATAAAATACTGCATGATAGACCAAAAAATCTCTTTGAGTTTGAAGACCCATCAATTGATACTTAAGGAGATGTTGAAGTTCAAACCTTTGTTTAGCAGCCTTGAGGATATCTGGGTCTGAATTTCTCTGTTTTAAAACATGTTTCTGTGTTAAAAGCATGCCTGACTTGTAAATAAGAGAGTGGAAGGGAGGGGGTAGTCACAAAGTCAAGTGTGATTTAGTTGGGAAATCTCTCAACCTCTCTTTCTTCTCAGTGGTAAGACAAGTTTTCTAGAAGGTGATTCAGAGGTGAAGCCTGACTCAGATGCTCATAAACCACCTTTAGTGTTGTCAGATGAGCTCAGGATGTGAGCTGACACCTGAGCCCAATCTGCACATGCCTCTTCATTGACCTGTTTGGGGAGAGCTGGCTGATTCTCCAGGCAGGGAAGCTCAGGCAGGAGAGTTCATGAGCTTTCTCCAAGCTCTGAGCCTACCCTCTGTGCAGTTGCATCAGCCACTTGGGTCTCAAGCATTGCTATGAAGGCTGATATGGATCTCATCTCAGAGTATGTAAGTCAGCTTTTTGCTTTGAGTGGTCTTCCAGATGAATGCCTCTCCCTCTGTAGGAACACATAAAACTGGCAGGTTAAATTAGGATGAATAATGGTAGGAATAACCCCTCTGTCCCCTATATAATCAAACAGTGGACAAAATCATACTGTCTGAGAAGACTCACTTGCTTATTGTGCTATGATCTTGGCTCTCTTTATGAACCGGCTGGTGGGACTTTGGATCCAAATGAGCCCCTGTCTCGGTAGGTCAGGCACAGGGTGGGAGTCACTAGCTAAAGTTGGGGCTGATCCTGTCAATATAGTCCTTTCCCTGTCTCCAATTCTTCAGCAGTTGTTCAAGAAGCTGCAAGAAGCCTAGCCATATCATATAGGACACAATATTTCAATGTCCTTCATATTTATTTTATGGAGAATTTTCTATAGCCAAATACTTGAAGAATCAATGGTAGTATGGGGAGACAGTCTCTAAAATAGAGACATTTTAAGGATTTGCTTAGAAATCATAACGTTGTCACTTATACTTGCAAGGTCTTTGTAGCTCATCAAATCCAGTGAGTGTATCTGTAGTCAGGAAGGAAATGTCTGCTAAGGTTACTTTCTTTTGCTATCCAGACCCTCTGCATCTCTCTGGAGTGTATCCTGAGTGTGGAAGAGAACATAATGAGAATGCAGAATCCCCATCAAATAATAACCCATGAGAACAAAAGAGGATTAGAGGTGTTTGCAAGTGAACACTCATCTGATCTGAATGTGCCAGTTCTATGAACCCTTGCACAGCTGACAGCTTTGGTGTGATGTACTCTGCAGAGAACTTTGTTTTTCTTCCTTTGCAGAGAACTTTTCTGCTGGCAATCTGTGTTTGCAGCCCAGCGTAATGGATAATGAAAACATGTGACTCATTTGGGGCATTTTAACCTGTGTGTGTGCATGTGTGTGTATGCTTTGCATAACAAACCTATCCTATTTTGAACGTTTGTAGCATCAGAACTATTCCATGGGTTGTGCATCACTTTTGCTACCAGGCCAGACTGCAGATCTCCAAAGTCCTCAAGGATTAGGATTCCTGTAAAAGCACACAACAGAAAAAGATGCAATTGTATATACAGAACCAGTACAAGCAGATCAAGTACATATAGAAGTACAAATTAATCTAGGTCTTTTGAGTATCTTTTTGTTTGGATATGACTATCTTTTTGGATAGGACTACAGTAAATTAGTAGTTTCAGATTTTTTACTATAGTGAATCAGAAAAGATAAATCCAAGTGAATCTCTGTGCTCTTGTTGCCCTGGGATCGTAAAGCTGATTCTATGTGGTGCAGTCTAAGTTAGGTTGTACCAGAAAACAAAATAAAACAAAAACCCCAACCGAATAGCTAACAACTCTTAAAAGAACATTTCTACGGTTGCAGATGCAAACATTTAAAAATTAACAAAATACCAGAATTAATGTTGTCTGTGGTTTTTCATTCACTTTCTTAGGTTACAGTCTTGAATTAAATAGACGCATATGATTTTTCCCACTCTGCCAGGGGGATGAATCAGAATTGTGCTGTGGAGGCATCTGTTGTCTGTTAAGTCCCCTGACTCATTTGTTGCACAAGTTGGAAGATGTGAAATGAATGAGGTGGGGGACAGGAGGGAGAAAGCGGGCTGTCTGGTAGCCGAGGTAGATGAATGTCACTCAGGAGAACTGGATTTCATCCCTGTTTCTGACACAAAGATCGTATGAGGAACTGTGCAAAACATTTAAACTTAAACCAGGGTTGTTATTTCCAGTCATGAACAAGTGGAAAGTACACTCTGATCTTCCTATTGCCCAGACATGGATTTCAGTTCCTTCATGGATCTCCCTGTTACAATCAAACGCTCTCTGGCCCTCCTGCTTTGTCCTTGCTCTGGCAAGCGTACTAGGGAGCGGAGTCCCCTCATCCAGAAGGGACTGTGTCAGGATCTTGGCAATTACCTTGCAGGTTCTGTGGTACCTCCAAAGCTCTTGGGTCCTGAAAATAACTCAGGACAGGGCAGAAGTGTCCTAGGAGAGGTGGACAAATCAAAATTTGTCCGTACACTACAACCAATGGAGGACCATCTAGCTCACTAATCTCATCATATTTTCCTCAGTTTTGAGAACTAAATAATATCAAATTTTGTTCACATTAAACAGGTTGGAGCTGACATCCTCTTCCCAGCGATTCCCTTGTGGTGTCTCATGCAGATACCTCATTGCTACAGCTGGCAGAGCTTGGCTGCTGAATGTAACAGGGATGCTGCAGATTTCGCACAACTACACTAGCAGGGTATGGGACATAGAGTCAGGGAAAGGACTGAGCTGAAAGATTTTGGGCTTAGTCTGCAGCTCTGAGGAAGGTTGTGTTCAGCTTTTCTGCTTTTGTGCTGAACTCTTGGGCTGCCTGTTCTTGTTCCCGTCCTGTTCCAGTCCCACCCCAGTCCCATGCCTAGCTCTTCACTAACCACCACAGAAAACTCAGAAAGTCCAGATATGCCCCATTTAGGGGTTCTTACCCTATTCTCACTCTTTC